>NC_047531.1:85815864-85860864 GCF_012275295.1 Melopsittacus undulatus
CATTAGATATATGCAAAGTAATACCATAAAGAAACTATTTTTCTTTGGCTTTCTTTATCCAAGGAAGGGCAAGAAGATGCACGGCAAATGGAAAGGCAAGACTGGGGAGAAACAGGAAATAATTTAGAGGGAAAACATCAGGAGCTGTGCTGAAGGAAGAACCATTCTGCTGGAATATAGCTATTTTTACAGTCACTCTCTCATTTCAGACAAGGCAGTTGCATACACTGTGACCTTTCTGTGAAACAGGACCACAGCAACTGACTGACAACGCTGCTTTCAGTGGTGTGGTTGCAGCTTGTATATACAGATTGATCTACATTAAAACTCCTGAATTTGAAAACAGATAGACATGTAGCTACAGCAGGATGGAGCTACTTACCCCAAAGCTCACCAAGACCAGGTTGACCTCCAGGCAGCTTGTTATCAAGTGCTCAAGGGAATTGATTCCAAGCTGCACTCACACATGGGCTGAAAGACTGATTTACTTGGGAAGTGCCTTTTACTAGGTTGCTTGTACAGCAGTAGCTGACTGCTCTTCCCTTTGTTTAGTCCATCTTCACCACATCACTTTCTAATCATCCTCTCTCTGCCTGCTGCCACGGTTCTGTCACATGAGGCTGATTTTACAATCTTAGCTTTGTAAATAATTCCAACACCTCAATACATACATGTGACCAGAAGCAGAAAGTCTGAAACTTGGAAAGCCATAACTTCTAGAAGCACTAAGACATGACCAGGAAGAAAGTGAACAGAATGAAAACGTAAATCAGAAGGAGTTTATTTAGCATTTCTTGGGGTCCAAAATCACCGTCTGACATGAGCTATGTATGACATTTAATACAAAGAGAACTGTCTATCTCCTTGGAAAATGAATCATCTACTTAAGGACTGTTTATAATCACAATAAAAAAATAAATAAACCCACAAAACCAACACAAGACCTGCAGTTCAAACACTTCAGTGCTTCAGGGACTAATAAATGGCTGTCCATTTTGAATAGGGTCCAGTACTGATGTCTCATCAGTAAATAAAGATGTTAACAGTTTACTTTTCTTGACAATTAACAAATTGTTTTTAAGTATCAGGACCAAATGTTGGCATTCTCCACAAATCTCTGCATCAAACAGGTGCCCACGAGATACATTTGCCAGACTTAAGTATACATGAAAGCCAAATATAAATACAGTTAGCGTGGTGATTTTAGTACTTAGAGCCAAATTTAACAGTGATGTAATATCTCTGACTAAAGTTCTATGTCCCCAATGATGAAACTGGCTCTTCCTTTACAGATTCAATCATTTAAATACAATACTATTTTCCTATTAAAAAATCCTGGGAGTAAATGCTTTTCATCATTAACATAGGTTAGCCAAAGTGTCTTGTAATTCTAGGTGTCTCAGATAGCTTTTGAAAAGTTACCTAAGCTGTCTGACTATTCAAACTGTCTTCAGAAAAAGGATGCTGCAGTAAATGTCATGAGGAGTGTACTCTGCTTGTGTATGCATTCACTGGAGAATGAGTGTACTGTTAAGTACTTTTGGTAGCACCAGTGGTAGGAGTCCATAGGCATATGTTGTAGATGTACTCCGTGAAGTGCTGTGCAAAGGCCAGGGGGTAACAACATGTGGTTCTGTTGTACAGGAAGTCAGATACAAAGGTATTGTGAATCCAGCTCCCCAAAACAGCAGGTCCCAAACCCACTGTTGATGTGTGGAGAGGGTGGCACAGGTGCTGCAAGCTGCTTGCAGAAGATCTGTCCAAGCAGAAGCATTTCCAGGTTTCTCCAGAGGTTTCTACACCCTTCTTATGAGACAGATGTAGAAACTAGACGTTACCCAATAGGATTTATGGAAGTAACAGTAGTAGGTATTTTGAGGCCATGCCAGCTCATACTCACACTTCAGAAGTCATAATTCTAGCATTATTTCCTGGTTTAAATGAGGCCTTGGTCTGTAACTTATGTTGTCTATTATGAAGAGAAAGGTAAATGTATCCTTTCCTAATATGAAAGATCATGTCCTTCACATAATTAAGGACTTCAGTTGTACTTTAACAATTAATTCTGAAAGACATTTTCTTACTCTGGAAACCAATTTTATGCTGGATGTTTTCTTTGTTGTGGAGTCTCCTACATTGGAGATATTCAAGGCCCGCCTGGACAAGTTCCTGTGTGATGTACTCTAGGTTACCCTGCTCTTGCAGGGGGGTTGGACTAGATGATCTTTTGAGGTCCCTTCCAACCCTTGGGATTCTGGGATTCTGTGCCTTCCAACCAAAACTACTCTATGATTCTATGATCTAATGGTAGGTGCTCATAGCTTAGACTCTGAGCAACTGTGGGGAAGTTGTTGCTGGGGACAGTTTAGAAAGATTGCTTTGTCAGGCCACATATGCTGGGAAAGTCTCATCCTCCATCTAAGGTGAAAATCACATTCCATGTGTCATCTCTCAGAATTGCTCAGATAGATCAAGGATTTTTTCTTTAACAGGTTTTGATTACTTCTACTTCTGTCTCCCTGCAGCACCCAGGTATTTTCTTTTCCCATTGCTAGGACTCTTAACCCTTTCCAGAAGCTGCAAGCTACTCTGTTCTCCCACAGCTATCACTTAGTCAGCTTAAGTGATTCTATAATAGAATATATTAAAATTCTTATCTTTGAGCTGCCCTGATGTATCATCATACAACAGGATCTGTCACTATGTTTGAACATCCTTATTTAATATGTTAGGATGTTATCTACAATGTGTCATATCGCTGTCTCTAGCTGCACCCTAATACATAAGGAAAAGCAGAACGAGGCAAGCACCCAGGCTAAGAATGAGTGGAGGAACAAGTTCTGAAAAAGAACTGGGAACGTGACAGTGTTAACAAAAGAAGGTGTAAAATATTTTACGGTAGAATAACATTTATACTCTACCGGTTCCTCTCTCTCTTCTCTGTAGGAGGATTTGGTCTATTGAATAGCAGTAGAAATTTCAAAAGTATTTTGAAAAGTAGTATCTAAAAACTGGTATGATAGCCTTTAAAGTAGTTTATGAGTGAGCTATGTAGCAATATTCACTGAAGCACTCAGGATCAAAACAGAAAGTGAATATCCAGCAAGATTTATCATGCAATTAGACAAAGTTACTTGGTCTGTATTCCTGCTGTTCCTTATTCTCTCTTTGATGAAGAGTAAAGCACGCAGTAATGAGTGTCAGCTATAACACTCTCATCCAGATGTGTGTGAAACATAAACATGAAATTAATACATCTTAAAATGCTGGGACTTAAAAACATTACCGCATATATTAAATTGCGATAAAAACATCTGCACAGGAGGAAATTGATCAGTGGCATTCACTGACAAACTGAAGCAAAGAAAGACAAAAGTGGTACTTCCACTAAATAGAGTGTTTACTAAAGCATTACAGATCTATTCTGCAGGTCAACCCTCTCAAATCAGCACTCTGACATTTGTCAGGGTTGTGGAAAACATGAGCATCCTGTGTTTGAGATTTCCATGAAATTTCTCTTGGGCTTTGTTTTTAGGTTAGGTACATTCAGGTAGTACCATGCATAAAATAAAGCATGTTATAATAAGCTCATTTACACGCATTTGCATTAAATTGACACAATTTATGCCCTTTTGTGTGAATGTGAAGGGCTATACAACAAATAACAATTTTGGTTACATGGATTTAAACACCTAACGTTCTTGGAAACTGATAGAGATGAGCTAAACAGCAATAGTAAATGCAAATACTGGGTTTGGCATGATACACATCTGGTAAATACAGATGTCTGTATGCTTCTTCATTTTATCGAGGGAAAATAGCTGACTGGGGCTTCAGAGGTAGAAATGTTCATTGGCATAAACACTAACACTTCTTGGAAAGCAGGAATATATTCAAGAAAGCACCCACCTCCATGAGAGAAGCAAAAAAAGATCACTTTTTCCAAGGAGAGAATTCCTTTTGTGGTGACTTCTTGTGGAAAACAGTGTTTCTCTAGCCTGGCACAACTCATACAGCAGTGACAACACGATGCTCCCCTATAATCTCCAGTACCCTTTTGTAAGAATTCAACAACACTGAAGTTGAATCTTGTCTTCTGCTGTGTCATTTTCCACCAATGAATATATTCTGAACTAGAGGGTCTAAGATATTCATAACCTCTCTTGGGAAGGATAGTTAGACTCTGTCTTCTCTAATGATGCTCACCACGCTTTCTCTGTGATTAGGAAGGACTGGCCTGTATCTCTGGACCAGAACTGATACATCAGTTTTGCAGTTTTTCTTACATTAAGTCTCAGCTCACTTCTCTAATCTCAACCAGGTAGGAAGTGCCAAGAAGATTGCTTTAGATCCTAATTCAGAAAACCCTGGGTACAAACTCTTTCTTCTTCCAACATTTTTCAACGATCATTACACTAGCCATTTTCTCTATGGTCTGGTAATTGATATACAAAGTAAAAATGTCTCCACTGAAAGGCTTGTCAAGACTTGGAAAAGACTGCTCAGAGAAATGGTTGAGTCACCATCCTTGGAAGTATTTAGAAGATGTGTAGATGTGGCATGCAGGGACATGATTTAGTGGTGGACTTGGCATTGCTTAGGCTAAAGATTGGATCAATTATCATAAAGGTCTTTTCCAACCTAAACAATTCAATGATTCTATCTGTATTGGTCATGATTTGAGTGGATAGCTTCTAAGGCTAATGTTTAAATTGTACCTTGGTCCATCCCATGTGGTAGTTTTGGTGGAAACCATGTTTGCATACTTGTAAACTATCAATTCCAGGAAATTACTGTGGTGTGAGGATATATATGGCATAGAAATCTGCTTAATTTTCTATTTATCAGCAAGTTGTTTTCCCATGCAGCTTTAAACTACAGTTCATATAGTCTGAATAAGGTCAGGATTTGTGCCTTTGAGAAAATACAGATTATGCAAAGAAACTAATGTTCTTTTAAAAATTCAGCTGAGTTTCTTCCCATTCTAGCCAACTTGAAAGGTACTTCTGCTAAGCCCTTGTCTTCTCCATTCCAGGGTAGTGTAACCAGTCTCACATGCCTTAATGACTCAATAGGAAATCATCAGCACTTTTACATAGAATTTTAACATCAGCTAACAAGACAGGTCAAAAGGAGTATCCTATAATTCTGCTATAAGTTCTCTGGAACAAGCAGAAAACATATGTAACATCTGGCAATGAGCTACCACCACTCCCGTCATCCCTCTCTTCTTTGACTCATGGAGATTTGTGCAAATGGGGGCAGGCAGAACCTGTTTAAAAATGCAGCTCCATCTATATTCATCCAGAAGACACATTTTTCTGCATACTGGGTTTTTGGTTTTATTTTATTTTGCCAGCACTCTGTTAGATGTAGTTCTGATTATAACGTGACCACCAAGCTCCCAAAACTGAACTTTTGTACTGACTGAAATTAAAGGAAGTGTGTTTATGAAACTCAGCAAATCTGTGAGTCAAAAGAAGACACCTTACCAAAGGGTCAGAATTTGATATAAGGAAGCAAACATCCAAAAGCATGGAAGAAATGCTACTGCTTGTGTAAAAAGATTCTGTTGCTGCGAAAAAGCAAACATTAATAATTCATTTCTTTAAAGACTTTCTACTCTTTACTCTAAGGAGGTAAAATAGTTTGAAAGCCCCACAAAGGTGAGGGAAAATATTTTATGTTTCTTTACCTTCAGCACATTTTAAACCAATTGACCTCAGTATGGTGGGAAGGCCTCCAGCCTCGTGCAGAAAACAACTTTGGATGCCTAATACAAAATTTAATATCTATTAGCTGGGAAAGAAAGAAAAAGGAAAAGAAAAAAAAGAAGAGAAGCTACCATTTTGATGACTCGGTTCATCTATCTCAGTTTATAACAGCATCTTGGATCAAGGGAGATTGGAGAGTTAACTTCATCACAGAATCCCAGACTCCCAAGGGTTGGAAGGGACCTCAAAAGACCATCTAGTCCAACCCCCCTGCAAGAGCAGGGTAACCTAGAGTACATCACACAGGAACTTGTCCAGGCAGGCCTTGAATATCTCCAATGTAGGAGACTCCAAAACCCCCCTGGGCAACCTATTCAAGAGCTAACGCAAAAGTGTTTAAGAAGTCTTTTTTTATTGACAGGGTATTCAGATAGGTTTTTTGAAGGTTAGATACTGAGGTAGGGATGATGTGGCTAAAATATTGGTACTCATTTTCTTACATTAGCCAGCAATGAAGCTATTGACTTATTTTATTGAAAACTTTTTTTTCTATACTGAAGTAGTTAAAAACCTAAAACCTGCCTCGAAGTCTGCAGTTATATTCCAGACAGCAATATTTTGCATTTTTGTACAGTGAGCTTTTGCATAGCTCTGCATTTTGAGCAATCACTTGCCTGTATTTTCACTTTATATTAAAAAGGTTAAGAGTCTTTATTCTGTGTCTTTCACTGTGTGGCACTCCTTCCTTTAGTATTTTAGCAATTAAAAAACATTTCTTGATCTTCATCAGCTTTGCTAAATTTTGTTAGAAGTAAATAGTATTAAAGATGGACTGACAGATCACAGAGAAATCATGATAATCTAAAGTCACATTCACCTCTGCTTCCTAGATAATAAAATTATCAGCAATTAGATACATCTTCATAGACTTCCTGTAGTCAGACCGAGCAAATGGCAAAATATGGAACTTCTCAGAAAGAATACCTTGTCACTGTAAGTTGATAGCTATGGATTACCTCGTCACAACCCACTGTTGAAAGAGCTATAGGTGAAGTGCCTGTCTTATCTTTAAAGATCAAACCTTATATTTTATTTTTTTTAGAACACCAGCATTTACTTTAGATTCAGTCTATAAACTTTAGAGAGGGCTAATATTTACTCATTTTTTGTTTTTATTTTGTCTTTCTGAAAGCACTACCAGCCCCAAAGACATGAAAATGCCACCACAGTAAAAAATAATAAGTCTATTGAAAACACATGGAAGTGATTTCTCAGACTATCCTGACCATACTCCTACCTGTAAATTTCACCCACAGAAACAGTATTATATTATGCTTTTATCAGGACCAGAAAAAGACACCACCGATTTTTTAAATGCAATTTGGATTACAAAATCTTACTGAGGAACTAGACCATGTTATTTGCAGTCCAAAGAAGACACATTGGTTTAGTATAAGACAAGCAGTGAAGCAAATTACACTTTCTTCTCCTATATCTTTATGATACGTAATTTTTGTAATCAACATAGTAATTGTTTTGTCCATTAGCTTGATAATAGCATCAAGTTATCTTCATAGAATACTTGTAGCAGTTGTATATTTCTATATTTCTACCGAAATGTGCTGCTATGCAGTGGTTTACTGAAAAAAAAATAACAATATAGCCAAAAATAGCAATATAGCCATTTACAAACAATCATTGTAAATTTTAAATCACAAAAGTACAAAACCCTAGCACTGAGCTTCACAACTTACCACTAAACTCATTTTAGTTATCTATGGTTTCTCCTACTCTTATACCAAGACTATCCTATTGTGGTCCCCTGCCATTCCTAAAGAAGTTCTTTTAGAGAGAGGAGTGTCATTGCTACCAGCTATCTCACACATCAGGTACAGTTTTAGTAAATGAGTTTTTGGGGTATGCCAGTATATCCCCCGGGGCTAAAAAATATTAAAGCATGTAAACAAGATGCGGTCAAAGATACTGAACTCTTGCTTCCCACCTTCTGACTTCATCAGCTGGAGGTGTCATCATCCACCTTTCAATAATTCCTCCAGGATATTTGAGCTAGATCAAAAGTTTCAAGCTTGAGAAGAACTGTTTCAGAAACTTAGCAAATGCAAAATGAACCAAGTAAACGTCTTCTTCAAATCTCTACAAGATATATGTACTTCTATTTCAACATGGCAGAAAACATATTTCTTATAAAGTTCTATCTACATTTGTCACCTTGATGTCTAGAAAAGTTTTATTTGAGAAGTGCTGCAGATGGCAAGTCCATAGGAGAGTATTTGTTTTAGCCCAGAGGCCGTACATTTCAATCTTTATGTAAGATTCCTTTCGGGCAAAGGTATGACTCTGCTAAAGAAACAGGATGCAAGGGGATGCCAACATCTCAAAGTTCTTCCCTCCACAAGAGGAAGGCTAGAAGCAAGCTGAAATCAGAAGTCATTCATTATAAATCACATGTCTTCATATACTATGGTCTGGTTAAGAAAAGAACAAAAACATTGAGATATTACATGGTAGGAAAATGCTGTCTTTTAATAGACGGGAAAGGGTTTGGGATTAGTGTCCTTCTAGTTTTTAACATAGTTGAGGGGAGGTGGCTTGCACATCAAGGCCATATCACAGATACTGAATTCACACCCGAAAAAAAGCACATCCGGCTTTAACAGCTGCATCTGATGGCAAGAACAAAAGATGCACTGTCACTGCATTTTGTAAACGTAAAGCAAACTGGGGAGTGTGCTACAGCTGATGGGCACAGCGTAACAGCTGTATTGAACACCAACCACCTAACCTTGTTTCCAGCCTACTTGTGCTAGAATCACTCACCCAAGAACTGAGGCTAGTCTGATCTTGGCATTAATTGGATGCCTGCTTACAGTCTGCATTTTAATTTCAATAGATGTTGATGAGAGAGTGGTAAAAGACCATGTACAGAAAAAATAAACAAATAAGCAAAAATAATTTACTTATTGTTGTGGTTTAACTCCAGCCAGCAAGTAAGCCCCACACAGCTGCTCATTCACTCACCCTCCAGTTGGATGGGGGAAGAGAACTGGAAGGGTAGAAGTGAAAAAGAATGTGGATTGAAATTATGACAGTTTAAAGCAAAAGCCACACAAGTAAGGAAAGCAAACCAAGGAATTCATTCACTGCTTCCCATTGGCAGGCAGGTATTCAGCCTTCTCCAGGAAAGCAGGTCTCCATCATGATGGAAGAACATTTCTCCATCAAGACAAACACCATCACTCTGAACAATCCCATCCTTCTTCTTCCCCCAGGTTTTATTGCTCTGCTTGACAACATATAGTAAGGGATATCCCTTTGGTCAGTTGGGGCCAGCTGCCTCAGCTGTTTCCCCTTCCAACTTCTTGTGCACCCCCAGCCTCCTTAGGGGTGGGGTGAGAAGCAGAAAGGTCTTTACTTTATGTAAGCACTACTCAGCAGTAACCAAAACATCCCTGTGTTATCACCACTGTTTCCAGCACAAATCCAAAACATAGCCCCACACTAACTCTATCCCAGACAAAACAAGCACAGCTATCCACAATGAATTCTAAAGATCACTTGCATTCCTTCCTACTTCATTTTGATGCTTGAAATTTCTTCTTCATGTGTCAACATAGAAATATGCTACAGCTTTCACAGAATGCCAGACCTCAATCACACACACTTCAAGATTAGCCACTAAGATGTCCACATCATCACCATGTTTTAAGTAGTCTTTTTCTTAAACAGCACTTTAATATGCAGCTTCAAGTTATAGGAGATAAATGAGTTGTAGTGGGGAGAAAAGCAGACAGATCTGCAAAATGTGAAAGGCAGATCTAGAAAAGGCAGATGTGTATAGAAAGAAGAACCCAGAGAAGGAGGCTACTGAAAACAACTAAATGGATTAAAGGAGAAAATGAGGATGAAATAAAAAAGGATTTCACAAAAGACTTATTCTACAGCCAAAAGCTGAAGAGATAAAGGCTTCTCTGGACCATGAAGAAGACTCTAGGAAAGTAAAAGTTAAGCTCATGACAAAGAGAGAAGCTAAGAAAATGGCAGATTATGAAAGCATCAGAGGCCGAGTAGAAATTCTGAGACAATAGTGAAAAAGCTTAACATGGAATAAGAGCTGTTGAACAGGAAAGAAGTAAGTCAATGAAAGTGTTTGAGAGAACCAGTGCTTCAAAAATTAAGGATGAAATTATGCTATATAAGAAAGAATAAGGATCTGAACTGAAAATGTTAAACAATGCATACTTTCATGTCACAAAAGGATTTGAGGGTGATAGCAGAATGGCATCAGAGAATCATACAATGGTTTGGGTTGGAAGGGACCTTGAAGATCATCTACTTCCAGCCCCCCTGTGATGCGCAGGGACACCTTCCACAAGACCACCAAAGCCCCATCCAAAAGCATCATCCAAAAGCCCATCAGGCTCATCCTGGCCTTGAACACTTCCGGGAATGGGGCATCCACAGTTTCTCTGGGCAACCTGTGCCAGTGTCTCACCACCTTCATAGTAAAGAATTTCTTACTAATGCCTAATCTAAATCTCATTTTTTTCAGTTTAAAACCATTCCCCCTTGTCCTATCAAAAGCTCCTCTCCAGATTTCTTGCAGGACCCCTTTATGTACTGGAAGGCTGCTATAACATCTCCCCAGAGACTCCCCCTGACATGGGCCCTCCCCTGAGATAATAGTTCTTGACGATCTTTTTAATGTTATATTTTAGACAAATTCCCAAGCTCAGCCTGGGGAATAAGTTGAGCCAAAGTTGTTCCTTGCTTTTGTCCTAGGTTGTAGGTCGATAGAGGAAGAGTGATTCATTAGACAGACCCACTTTAAGAAAGATGCTTATTGTTGACATTAATGCAATGGAGAGGGCTTGGCAGAATAGCCTTGGCCTTTGCCTAGAGAGAAATCAGATTTACTTTGGATTCGATCTCAGAGTTGGGGACAAACATGCCCTTTCAGACAACCTTTCAAAGCATCACCACTCACTTGCCCCGGATCAGCCCCCAGGCATACCGTATTGTTTTCACCTTATCTTGGAGAAAGTTAACAGTTGGCAGCTGTCAATAGAGACTCATGGTGCATCCTGCAGTGGGCATGGTGCAACCAGTGTCAGAGGTAGAGCTAAAAGGGTGCCAGGAAACATAATGAAAATACAAAACCTAAAAGGAAATCTGTTAGTCTGAGACAGAGCAGCCAACTGGGTAGGGGAGATGTAAGAACAATGAAAAATAAACACAAAAAGACAAGAAATAAGAACAGGGTATAAAGCACAGTAAAAGCACAGGTAATCGCACATTCTGATTGAGTTACCCTCAGAATAGACTGCTTTTTCACAACCCTCATCATCATGTTACACAACCATTGTCTTTTTAATCACAGTTCTATAGAAAGTGTTAATAGATCAAAACAGCTCAAATTTACTACCTGAGTAGTTTCTGCTGAGGTAAAAATCTAATCTTGGCTGTTCCCTTAAAGCCAAGGAGCAAATTTTAAAGGTGCCTATGTTATGATCAGTCATGAACAACTTAAGTGAGTATCTGGTTCACAAAAACTGAAGCATCAGTCTGTCTCCTGTTTTACTTCCCCTTAGATACTGAAAGAGAGGACCAACCAAATTATATCCAGCTTGTTTTAGCAACTCACAGAAGGAATTTCTGTTCATTGACACATTAACAGGAATCACAGATTAAAAATTATAAAGAAATAATTTATTTTTTTTTAATTAAAACTGGATTTAGACTATGAGGTCATTTAGGTGATGACCAAATTACAAGCTCCAAACTTCCGAACCTTGGGAAGAGCAGATAAGATTCTGAGATGAGGAATTCATCTGTGGCTTTGATGATATTAATGTGTTTTCCCTTTTTTTACAAAAGAGAAATCATTTCAGAGCAGTTTTTCTGATGGGGAAAATGTTTACATTGCTTTTCAGAGTCACTGATGTTTTAAGTGAAAAAAACACAGAACGATGCTGTAAGTTTGTATTTCCAAGTACACACCTAGTTATAAAGACAACATTGAAAAGAAACTAATGAAATTCCAAGGTGTTCTAGGATGGCTGTTTTATTCTGATCAGTGGTAGATTGCAGTATTGACCAAGTGTCACACACAGAGCGATACAGTGATTGAATAAAAGTGTATACATAATCGGAGAAGAGAACTTTGCCAGGACTAACTCTGTTGTTTTTCCTGTAATACCAAGAGAAACCTTTTCTTATTCCCCCTTTCCTTCTCTTTGCCATCCATACCCTCATTCTCCCGTAGAGTGCAAATACATTTCAATTCACCTCCTTCTCTTTTTCTGCTAATAATAATAAAAAGATAAAATAATGCAAGGTGCCTTAGCTGGAGACACTGATGAAATATTTGCAGACTAGATGTTAATCTGTTATCTGTTCCGTAGGTGTGAGATGTGATGAGGATGACAGAGAATCCTGCTTTGCAGGCCCTAAGTAATTTGAGCCAAAGATATTTGGATCTGTCTTTGGACACTGCAAATCAGTTATTATGAGAGGGGTAAAACCCTTGGGAAGCCTATCTTGAATCATACTTCAAATGCCAGGAGACTTGCATGAAAATTGGGTAATGAATGAAATTCTGATTGCAGAAAAATCACTCAGGGACATGTCTGCTGCTGCATGCCACTGCTGCCTATGTAAACCCTAAATGCTTAATGATGTAAACTTTTGTGCTGCAGATTTTGTAATGCATTCTCTCCCTCAGACTGCTTTTTTCCTCTTGGACAAGGAGGGTGTCGGGTGGAATGCTAGTTTTGTCCACTGGAAAAAAGATAAATAATTCAGCAGCTGCTGTGATGGTTTAATAGCACACAAGACCAGGTGTGAAGGAAGTAAACTTTCTCGCAGGGATGTGAGAGTTACCCTAACAGAGAAGCAGCAGTATGTCAGTAGCTAAGCTGTTGCCAAGTCTGAAGTAATATATATATTAACTTCCCAAGAAGAAGAGATGTCTCTGTCATTTTATCTGGGATTTATTATGCAATTCTTTGTCAGGATTTTGCTCCAGTGGAGGGAATTTCATTCCTGTCAGAGACATAAAGACTGGATTCTATATATCTTTTACTAATATTTGGCACTGTCATACTACAACGAACAACATAGCTTAAACTAGATTTTCAAGATCCATTTGGGTCTTCTGCTTCTTTGTCTTTCTTCAAGAGTTTTTACAATCTAGAGATTGAGGGTTCCTTTACCATTCCTGTCCTGAATATTTGGGCTCAAATGGCTGTATGTCACCCATTGCAGCACTGGCACTACAAAGCTTCCCACCCATGCAGAGCTGAGCTATCTCTGTCAGGCTGCATGACATCTAATCACCCTTTGTGATTCAGACTGCTCAGAACACAAAATATGCTACTGTTTTGCTCTCTTAATCTATTATTTCTTTATTAGAGGGCTGGAGATAGAGAAGAGCAGGGGAAAAAATTACAAGCTCAGAAATTTCAGCTATTCAGAAGAAATATATAAAGAAGCAAAAAATGTAGAAGGAAAAGGGGACATTTGTTCCTATTGCTAAAAGGCCCCACCACCTAGGTGGGGCAGGTGCAGCATCACAACTCTTACTGATCATTTTGAGGTGTTGAATCTGTTTCCTAAATTAAACCATTAATAACTGAACATTTGATTAAGGATAATTCAGTGTTTCTTGCCACATTTTTCTATATGAAGGAAAAGAAATCTTATGACAAGAAACCTATCCTTATTCTTCAGGCAGTTCTAGCTTCCATATTCAGATGCATAAGGGAGACCTATTTTCCAAATAAATAAATTTTTTTCCTAAGTCTGTATCTCTGACCAGTCATATTGTTTTGATGAATAAATACATGATCTCTGTTTGACAGGCTGAAAAACTGAGTCTAAAATTGAAGACAAGGACAGAAATGCTGGCCAGAGATCAATAGCTGTTGCCCAAATCTGTTGCTAAATTGCTGGTCCACAGTAATTTACACCGTATGCCAACAATTTGATTTTTCAGTATGTGTTTTTATCCACCACCCAAAGTAAGACTTGTGACCATGTAAGGGGCATGTTAACCCTGAACATGCTAGAAATATCTCTAACAAAACCAAAATATTTGATTTCTACAATTCAAGAGACATAAATACAACTAATATGATTAAACCAGACTGAGATTTTAAGGAAAGCTCTTCCTTCAAGAAAATTCCAGTTCTTACATCCTGTATTTCTCATCATTGCTAGAAACACAGGAATGGAAACAGTAGATTTATTTATGCCACCACTAGAATATGAATTAAGGTGAATCATAAAAACAGATGGGCATTTATCTGAACTTCTAAATAGATCAGATTCATTGAATTATCACTCACTGTGTGTTCCCTTTGTGGATATATGAGCAAATGAATTCCCATGGCAAGAATCATCACCAAAAAAGAAGCTTTAAATACAAGTTGAGGCAGTTAAGAAACTTATCTGGAGTGCTAAGTGCCAGTACTTAGATTTGACAGACAATGATAATCTAACATTAGCACAACTACAACCAGTGAATCATAACTTCTTTTCTACATTATTTGTTTGTTTTGATTACATGACAAGTGTTCATTTTCATGTCTGTACCAGATGAGCACAGAATTTGACCCATATTTCAATGTAACACTATTTTGCCTGATTTTTGTTATTGCATATACAAATAGCAGGAGAAAGTTGCCACATATTTCCCCTGGGTAGAACCCCTAAGTATTTCTACATACAACATATTTACTTACCCTCCTGGGATGCCAAATATGGCAGGGACTATAGAGTAGGAAACAATGGATGGTGACCCTCTGCAAATGTGACAAAGGTTGCAATGAAGCTACTGTTGGTGTCTCTTAATCTGAATGGATATAGGGGCTTTTGTTCT
This sequence comes from Melopsittacus undulatus, assembly GCF_012275295.1. NCBI lineage: Eukaryota > Metazoa > Chordata > Aves > Psittaciformes > Psittaculidae > Melopsittacus > Melopsittacus undulatus. Next base: position 85,830,478 of record NC_047531.1, read on the forward strand.
AAGCAGCAGCTTCAGTGCCTCTATATACAGATGAAATGAATTTTACTATGCATTTGATTTTGGTTATGGTCATGGACTTTGCCTAGGAGCATCCACAAAAACAATTTATTTCATACAGTAGTCCTCAGAAATACTTACCAGTATATGAAAATGGCAAATATAAATCTAATTTGTATTTTGTTACTTTAATTTAATAACTTCTATTTAACTTTCACCAATGTCATCCACTTCCACTGTGATCCCTTAGCGGAAGATAATTGTGTAACTTAACTGGGATAAGAGTAGTTCCATTAATTTTTTATTTCAAGATCGGGCAATGGCTAAACAAACATTTAAATATATATAAACGTTATATATATATGTTTGCACATTATCCCAGAAAAAAAAATAAAGAACATTGAGAAGTACATTGGGTCCAGCAAAAGATGGATGACAACATCCTTTTTTTTTCCCTGTCAAGTTTCAGAAGCATTGCACTAAAAGGAAGGAGTTTTTAGACAGGGGGGACTATGCAAGAAAAGGATGTATCTAAGCCTGTGAGCTTTTAATTAGGCACATAGAGAAAGAGGTTGAATATCAATTTAAATAGTAATGTGGCCCTCTACCAAGGAGTAACCAGCCTCTTTGCATGGATGTTCAAAGGCAAGCATAAAATTTCTACTAAGGAAAAATCTGGGTGTTACTCTACATTGTATGTTTTCTCCATAGACACAAATATCACCAGGTCCAAAGGAATGACCTCATGTGTCACAGACTATTGGCTGATGCCAAGAACCTATTCCACACTATCAGCACTTTATCATACAAGCCCAAGCAAGTCTTTTCACATTTACATGCCTCAGTTTCCCCATCCTCAAAATAACTGCAATATTTATCGTATTAGAGCAATAATATGAGGCTGCTGTCACACTGGTAAGTGGCTTAGAGATCCCCGGATAGATGCTGACTTGGCATATAAGTGTATATTTACAAATGAAGATGTATTCTATTGTTATGAATATTGTGTATTACAGGCGGCTTGCATTATCAATTTAATGTATACGGAGATTCAATCAAAGCTGTTTAAGACCTTGAAAAAGACGCTACTCTGTGTACATTCTGATAGGCTAAGTGTTGATTCAGCCTACACACACACACAAATAATATCTCAAGTCATTAGGGTCTAGCTTTTTTAAAAAGCAGTTTTCAAACTTTCAGAAATCCTTTCTATGTGTGATCTGTGAGTTGCCTTCTACATTTGAAGCTGATAATATGCAGGAATGTTCACATTCATGAGACAATAGCTTTGACTGAATGCTGTAAAATGAAATAGTCTCTTTCAGTTTTTCCTTTCAAAAGGAAAATTGCATAAATAATACATTTGGGCCTTGCAATACAAAACAAGCACAATAGCTACTTTACAGCTTTCATCAAAATGAAGGCCATCTTTTTCATTTATATTATGAAACTGGTAATACAATATCATCATCTCCGATTGGCTGAAATCATCTAGACGGTGAGCTCTCCTTTCCAGATAATGCCACTTGGTCCCTATGTCAATGGAATGTGTAATGGTGGGACATGTAAGACAAATTTTTGTCATTGGTTAGCAATGAGGCTTTAAAAAAAAGTAATAATGGAGATTTATTGAGGAATAAGCCATTCTTCCCAGTGAAAAAGAGTAATACAAGGATCTGAAATGTTCCTGTGCTCCTTGGCTATGTTTTGCTTTTATACTTGTGCTTCTTTGCATTCTTAATATGTTCTGTTTCAAAGGGGAAAGAGTATGCAGTGATGGAAAAGGTAGCAGAATCTCAGCAAGACCTTACAGTAGAAGTTACATCCTTAATTTCCTGTTTAACATTAGATATTGCTCCATCAGACAGAAAAACCAAAAAAACATTTAGGAAAGGTCACAAAGGAGTATGCGACAGTGCTGGAAGTGTGCATTTGTGCCCTATTCTCAAGCCCATCCTGGTGGCCATTCTGTCTGCTCTTCACTCGCAGCTGAAGCTCCTTCTTTGACAGCGGTCTTTGTGTTCTCCACTCTGTTTCTTGTCTTCCATCTATTGTCCTCTATCTTGGACTAAAACTGAAACTGAACCAAGCACGGAGTATGACTAATAACACAAATCTGTTCACAGTTGTCCTTAGGAAATTTTCAAGTCCTCACGTCCACAGATATTTTGCATTTCCATAGATCTTTTCTGCATCATGAGAAAAGATGGCATGCTGTCTGGGTAAAGAATGATATTTTCTTTCATATGACAAATGCTCTACCCTTCATTTTCTCTCTCAATCGTAGTAGCATTCTTTACTTCTCAGATGTATTCACAAATTACAAATCCTGAGTTGATTTTTCCCTCTCACAGTGACCAAGAATGGAAGCCAAAGCAAAACCATACAGTTTTAGATGAGATAGATACTTTGTGCAGCCACCTCTTTGACTGCATAGAATGTGTACACAAAAAGCAAGGACACTGTTACAGACCCAGCAGTTGGTATTGTCTAACATGTTTATTTCCAATCCAGGTCTGCCCACAAAGCAGACCACCAGAAACAGAAGTAAACTAATTGCTGAATGTGTTTGCTTTAACATGCATCAGACTTAGAGAACATATCACCCACCTTTCCCAGGCAGTTTCCTACAGAAACTACACCTCTAAATGGCATAGAAGTACCAAAATCAGCTCAGAACTGGCAATACTGCTTTCTTGGCATGGATGGTCTCTTTTTTCCAAGGTCTTTGACTACACCTCATCCAGAGCATGAAGGGATTCACTGTACTAAGAAGGATCATTGGTCTATCCAGAGAACAGCCTGATGTGCTAATTTGAAAACAAGACCTATTTGACCTAAGTGACAAAGCAGTTCCTTAAGAATGTTTTCTCCTTTACTGTGCTCTGACTTTTTCCTTTGTAAAATGGAATTTGGCTCCTCTGGGAGTGTTTTGAGCATGACTTGCCATTTTTTATCCATGGCATTATGCCAGTAGATATTGTTTAACTAAACCCCAGTTGTGTTTGAGATGGGAAACTGTGCTACTAAACTTCTATGGTTAGTGCAAACCCTACTGAGTGCTCTGTTTCTTCTGCACTTAATCACTCTCTCATTGATTTACAATTCTATTTTCTGCAAGGACAGACTTCCCTTGTTCTGTTTATTGAATTCAACAGTATGGGTCCATAATCCTTCTCCTTTCTCATTTTAAGATGAGAGAGAGTGGAAGTCTGTATGAATCTTCTCACTTTCAAGCTGGAAGCTTTCAGTTTTATTGCAAAATGCAGTTGGAACAGGAATTCATATCTTAACATTATAAATTGTATTTTCCTCATCAGATGAACAAATCCAGACTTTCTATGCAGGCACTGAATTCAGGCATTCTAAATCCACATCTGGAAATTGAACATTGACACATATCTTCTGGGCAAAGCTGCAGCTATTAGATGTTATTTGAATGCCAAGGTCAGCCATTAAAATTATTCTCTCCTCCACATCATTATAATATTGTACTACAAATGTCATCAGGATTGTGACATGGATTGTAAGACTATAACATTAATTCTCAGCTGGTCTGTAATTATATTTCTTTCACTGTGGAAGTGTTAGCTCTGATTTGATAAAGAATAATGCTGTGTCAGTACCTGGGCAGGAGACTTGGAGAGGAAAAAACCCAGGTACTGAGAATTCACCAGGAGAACCATTTGGGTCCAGATCTTCTACAGACATGGGCCTACTGGGGTATGAAACTAACATGTTCATGACCAAATAGCACCTGGCCCACTCCACAAAAAGTTACTTCCAGCACATTTCTGGATCTCTGGGTATATTTCTCCTGTAGCTCACTGGATAGAGTGTTGCTCGCTTTTCTTGTATCAGCTCCAGCTCTGGCTGCTTAACTTGTTGCCATTTCTTGTTGCCATTTCTCTTGGCTTTATGCCACAGGGTTTCGTACTGGGTTAGTTAGCTGGTCGTTGAGCATTTCCTGGGAATTCGGCTGCATTAGTTTTAAATCATCCCACTTCAGAGAGCCATAAAATGAATTCGCAAACCTTTTCTACTAAGCAGAAAGTTACTCAAGTGCTTCCCACCCCGCCAGCCTGGCATGATGCTGCAGCCAGCCCCACCATCCAGTGCAGTGTAGAGGTAATGTCCTGACTGGTTTCACCCTAGCTTTTCCTCTGGGCTCTGCCATTTGCAGATCCTGTCCTGATGTGGCTGACACAGCGGAGACCACAGCACAAACACGGGCATTTCACCATGAGTTTTAGTCACTTCTGCTCATCCAAAAGCTCTTCCGAGATCTTCTCTCACAAGGAGCCCTACAGTAAACTACAAGAAAAATAGGGAGTTCTCTGGGAGTAGTCAATGTCCTTGGGGGAGAAAAAATAAGAGGTCTTTGAAGACTTGTTTTCAACAAGTTCTTAAGCACAGGAGGCCTTAATCTTGTTAGATATGGACTTGTCCATTCTGCCTGTTGCTAAACAAGAACCATTTTTTCCTAATCCTATGCTTATAATGAAGTAACATGTGATGAGTGTGTCTCTGTCAAGGACAAGACGAGAAGAGTCCTCGATTCAAGGAGTAACCCTGCAAGGAAGTTCAGTGTGGAGGCTGGATACTTCATGCCTAGTGAAAGGAAGTGTTTTTGCAACCTGTTGCACAAGCGGCTGTGTGAGAACCACTTCCTTCTCAAGAGCAAGGAAAAGAAAGACGTTTTCTTGTTTACAGAACTCATAGCAATGTTATCACTCCCAGGTTTCTCCCTGCTTGTGCTAACTCAGTGAAAAGGAAGACTGCAAGGCAATAATAAAATACGCTTACTACTTTTGTACCCTGTGAGCTATTAGACATATGAATTTCATACTGTTACTACTACTTATTTACATCCTACTACTTGTACTACGTAGTTACTCGGCATCTCCTGCTATCCTAAAATCTTTAAAAGCTGTTAGCAAGCTCTCCTCAAAAAGTACAAGATTTGATTATGTAATAGTTAGGAGATGTGAAGACAAATATCCTTGAAAATCATGGTGAGTAGGTATTAATAGCATGCAGTCAGCTCACAGAGAAGACAAATTTTGTCTCAGCAGAACAAAACTGAATGCATACAGAAAAACTGTACATACTGAAAAGCACAATAAATTGTGCTATGAATCCTACTGCTTTTAAACAAGCCTGTAACATAATAAATCTTTTGTTACTCCTTGTATCATAGATTTTCAACTTTTCTGTGGTTTCATGCATTCAAACATACTATCTAAACAGTACATTCATACTTCAATGCTTTAGCACACAAGTTTCTAACAGGTAAGGCCCAGGCACAACCCAGGTGCAATGAACAAGCCAATAAATTGTTCCAGATCTCTGCTTGTAGGACTGTCTCAGAAAAGAGCCCTAGAGCACTGGATGGGCAAGGAGAAAGTAATCCTAACCCTAGGGTTGGAAAAAAGGGAGAGAAGGTATTGGCAGAGACCCCAGAGAGCAGGCAATGATTTGTGGAGGCACCTGGGTAGTGGTTAGATGGCCAAGAGGTGATGCAACAGCAGATGTTGAGGGAGAAGTCAAAAGGTGAGAAGGATGCAGTGGAAGTGAGATGACATCAAAAGATGGAAATCGCTGACCTAACACAGGTCTGACTTTCAGAAATTATTTTTCAGTCTCTTTAGTGAATTTATCATTTCCAGATAACTTGAAATATACAAGGTCCTTAACAGCAAGCAGAACATACAATTCCACATCTAAGATTACAGTCTCTTGTCCTTAGACACTGCTAAAAGCAAGTCTTAAAGTACAGAATCTGTTGCTTCTATTAAAAGTATTAGGTATGGAAGGCTTTATGCTGTCCCCTTAAGCTCAGTTAGTTAATTTAGCTCAGCCACTGCTCTCTCAAATTGGTAAAGAAATTTAAATACTTTATATAAATAGCCTCATTAATAACCTCAATTGTTTCCCTCTGTGCTCTCCATCTTAGCCCACGTGGTCCCCGAGCAAACAACTTGTTATCATGGAAGACTTCTCACTTAAGTAGAGCTCTATCCACTTTTACTGCAAAAGGTGCAGATACCAAAGCCATAATAGCAACAGATACACCTCAGAGCCCAGAGGTGGAGAACAAGTACATCCAGTCCTTTCAAACCCACTACCTTCTGCCAGCTAACAATAGGGTAGTTTCAGTCTGCCCCAGTCCCTATGCTTTAATTTGCTGAGCTCCTCGAAGATGATAGGGCAACCCTCCTGATGAATGCATCCAATGCAGACATCATACATTCCTTCTCAAAATGTGTCTAGTAAGTGCCCATACCTATTTCTGAAAATCATAGAATCATAGAATAGTTAGGATTGGAAAGGACCTTAAGATCATCTAGTTCCAACCCCTCTGCCATGGGCAGGGACACCTCACACTAAACCATGCCACCCAAGGCTTCATCCAACCTGGTCTTGAACACTGCCAGGGATGTGTGGGTCCTTCAAGCTATTTGATCTTAGCTTCTGTGAATTTGGAGATGCACAGAGAAGTTTGACTGAATTTCGTACCTTCTTATCTCTGTTCTAACTTCTTATCAAATAAGACTTTTAAAACATGAGCCAGCAGTGTGCACTCACAGCCCAGAAAGCCAACCATATCCTGGGCTCCATCAAAAGGAGCGTGACCAGCAGATCAAAGGAGGTGATCCTGCCCCTCTACTCTGCTCTTGTCAGACCTCACTTGAAATATTTTATACAGAGTATTGTGTACATGTCCTCAACATAAAAAGGACATGGAACTGTTGGAACAAGTCCAGAGGAGGCCACGAGGATGATCAGGGGACTGGAGCACCTCCCATATGAAGACAGACTGAGAAAGTTGAGGATGTTCAGCCTGGAGAAGAGAAGGCTGCGTGGAGACCTCATAGCAGCCTTCCAGTATCTGAAGGGGGGGTATAGGGATGCTGGGGAGGGACTTTTCCTTAGGGACTATAGTGATAGGACAAGGGGTAACGGGTTATAACTTAACAGGGGAAGTTTAGATTGGATATAAGGAGAAAGTTCTTTACTGTAATGGTAGTGAGGCACTGAAATGGGTTGCCCAAGGAAGTTGTGAATGCTCCATCCCTGGTGGTGTTCAGGGCCAGGATGGACAGCCTTGGGTGACAGTTTAGTGTGAGATGTCCCTGTCTATTGCAGGGGGGTTGGAACTAGATGATCTTAAGGTCTTTCCAATCCTAACTGTTCTATGATTCTATTTCCAAGTGGTTTTTGACTATAAATCCTTTTTTTGCTTATGTATTTTCTACCATATATTTTTATACCTAAAATACACATAAATTATATTAGAATTATGCATACTGGACAGAGAGATCATTATTACTGATACTGAAGTTCATATCACATAAAGCTGGGTGCACAGGCAGTCTCTAGAGCCAGTACCCAGAGATTAGTTCAGAGCAGGAGTGCAAATCTCTGCTCACCTTTTGGTGGATTTTCCAGTGCTGCTTGACTCTGGAGGGTGTCCAGAGAGAAGAATAAGTGGGAAAATTCAGAACATCAAAAGAATCCACTGGAAATCGAAAGCTTGAAACTATGTTGAAACTCTGATATCAAACACAATCCACATCATTTCACAAAGCAACAGTAACCCATGACTACCTATACTAGCATCACCTGGATTTCCATAGCTTCACCTTCACCCATAGCTTCTTCTAGATGTCAGACAACAAAGAAGATTGATAGACAGATAAAGACACAGGTAAATAGTCACTATTGTGAGCTATCTAAAATTGAATTGAAGTAAATTTCTTGGAGACTGTTCATGTGGCTTGTGCATGAGCAATAGCATGAAGCTTTTTATTTTTGGCCTTTGGTCTCATAATCTTCCAGACTCTAGAGATGTTTCTATTTCTCCACTTTTGTCATTTTTAAATAGGAAGGAACATGTCCCCACTTATACCAAATTAATTCTGGAAATACATAGATAATCTCTGGCTACCTTCCTGCCTTTGCTGTGGGTGGGTGGGTGGCTAAAAATGATCCCCTGACACTTGCAGGTGAAACCCTGTAACCATTTGGCTTTGATGCTGTTACATGAAACCCACTTTGTTTTCTGTGTGGAGCTCATACAGCTCCAGCCACAGCTCACAGAAAAGATTGGAGAGCAGCCTGTGCATCACAAGTGGAGTATTAGAAAAATTAACCAGCAAGAAATTAAAGCATTAAAACTCATCAGTATTTTTCCCAAAATATTTCATCGTGACACTTCACTCTATCTTGCATCTCAAGACTGCAAAGCACGTTGCACAGGATGGTAAATTACATTATCTTCATTTTACAGATGGGAAACTGAGGCATAGGAAAGCAAATAGACTTTCTCGATGAATTGATAATATAAAACTTATTTTCTGACTCTCAGTCTGGCAGTCTATTCAATAGACTATCCTGTCTTTAATTCCGATCTGAAAAGGGTGAAAGAAATAAATGTGCTGTTCTGTTAGCTTTTGCAAATCCATTTTCCCTTAGCACCAAGACAAAAAAAAAGCAAGAGTCAAATGCTTAAAATAGTTTAAAGTATTAAAGCACACAAGAAGACTATTTACTTGCATTTACAGCTGGCAGGAGACTCTGGCATCCTATTTTTATTTTATACTTTTTATAGCTAAGGTTTCATTGTAGTACCTGGAAATCATGGTAGTTTGCTGACAAGCGTGCAGCTTCAAGTACTCATTTCCAAGCCAGCTGTATTTGAAAACAATGTTTGGCACTGAAAATAAGCAGAGATATAAGAAAAATATTAAAATCGCTATGGGAGTGACAGGAAAAAATGGAGTGAGACAGATTCCTCCAGCCTGATCCTTTATGATTCTTTTCTAGTTATTGAGTATATAAATTTCAATCCCACAGTACAGCTGAGGGGGGAGAAAAATACATGATTATCATATCACTCAAAGCTGCACAACTTTAAAATCAGCTCCAATATAAATTCACTCTCTATAAAATGACTTTTAATATTCTTTTCCTTAACATAAGTATTAAATTTTGCATGATTAAAAATTTATTTACTCTCTCTTCTTTAATTTAGATTTTTATTTGCTATTATTGTCATTCCCATCTGATCTCAACAATATCTCTCTGTACATTATGGCAAGAGTGTACCACTGGCTGTGACACATCACTGGGCTTTGAAATCTAAGCCTTAAAGCAAATTAAAAGTGACCACTCCAACCTGGTGGCTCAGACAACGTGCATTATACTGCTTTTTCACAGAGGGGGAAAGGGCAGAAGGCAAGGGAGGTAAGAATCCTTCTCTTGGGTTAGGTAATGTGTCAGGGAGCTATATGTATACAGCAAGATCCCGCTATCTAATTTACATTGTGACCCACTGGAATTTTGTCGTATTAATTCAACTGTCTTAGATGATTTGCTACTTCTTTGATAAGCTGTGGGTATAATCCTGTTCTTTAATAATTCACCAGGTCTGGATGTGTCCCAAGAAAAGTAAATAAAGCAAAATAAAGTGAAGTTCATCCAAAATTATGTCCATTCAGAATATCACATCTGAATATGCTTCTCTCCAAGATAAAGTACCTCAGACTGTGCCTGTACCAATTAAAAACAAAACAAACAAACAAAAAACCCCAACAACCTGATATGACTTATGATAAAATATGGGAGAGTAAGAGTTGGCAGGAACATGGCCATAGCCACCAGTGAGCACAGCACTACCCTTTAAAACCCATGTTTATTGCTTTGTGAAATGACTTGGGTGTTCTCAGTAACTGTGGGGTTTGAGTTTTTCACACCTGTAAAAATACATATTATTTATTTATTTATTTTTATATGTTTACAGAAATGTAAGTACACAGAAAGGTGGGAGGTTGAGTGTTTTGGTTTTTTTATCCTACACTTACACTAAAGGTTGCAGATTCTTGCAATCCAGAAACAGGAGAAGCCAAGCATTGCAATTTTGGTATGATACAAACAGATATATATATACATATTAAGCCACACAACAACACCTGCCTTCTCAGCAAGCTGATGCCAAAGCTGAATCTTAGAACAACAAACTTTAAGTGACTCCCCACACTGCCCCATCCCATTTTGTCAGATGTTGCATGCCCTCAACTCCACAGCATATTTCTGGCCTTTTGAAGTTAACTGCCTGAGAGGTTACTGAGAGCAGATATGATTGGAACAGTGTGGCAAAATGAAAACGTTTTGCTGACAGTCTGTTTTCACAGCAAAGAGCTGATGGAAGCCATCAGCTTTCCTTGGCAAAGCCCCATCAATGGAAAAACTGTTTTTTCTGGTGGCCTTTTTCACCTTCCAGGTCCCTCTGCACCTTTGGCTGTTTGGCACCACAGCTCTAGGGCAAAATGGGATATAAGTCCTCATGACCTGAAGAAAACCATGTGAATAACTGTATTTTATGGTGTGCTGTCAGTCCCTAAAAATGAAGAAATAATGGCCTTATAAATCCACCTGAACCAAAATGCTTAATATGAACTTTTAATGCAAGTTTTTCAGTGAAGTGGTGTCCTGGATTCAGCAGTAGCAGTCATTTTTCTCCTTCTTAGTAGCTGGTACAGTGCTATGGTTTTAACTTTCAGCCTGGGAACAGCACTTATAACACCAATGTTTTTAGTTGCTGCTCAGTAATGTTTATTCTGACTAAGGAATTTTTGAGTCTCATACTCTGGCAGGGAGGAGGGGAAGCTGGGAGGAAGCAGAGACAGGACACCTGACTCAAACTAGCCAAAGAGGTATTCCATACACAGCACATCATGCCCAGCATATAAACTGGAAGCAGTTATCCGGAAGGGTTAGATCACTGCTTGGGCTGGGCTGGGTATCGATCGGTGGGTGGTGAGCAGTTATAGTCTCTTCACTTGTTATTTCCCTTATCATTATTATTATTGGTGGCAGCAGCAGTGGTTTGTGTTATACCTTAGTTACTGGACTGTTCTTATCCCAACCCGTGGGAGTTACATTCCTTCGATTCTTCTCCCCTTTCCTTCCGGGAGAGGAGGGAGGAAGTGGGGGGGAGTGAGCAAACAGCTGAGTGATTTCTGAGCGACAGGCTGGCCTTAAACCACAACAAATGGTAACAGAATATAAGAAGTGATTCGTTATTTTAATCTAAGATTTATTCTTTCAAAAGGCATCTATATGAATCACTTTAATTTTGTGAGATTTCTGCCCTTCATGCCATACATACAGTTATACTGTCACAATAAAACACCTATTGCAAAGTTATACATGTTTCATAAAAAAGTAAGAAAAGCCATGTTAAGCTATATCCATTTGGTCCAGTATCCCATGTCCACCAGTAGTCTGTCTAGCAGCAGAAATTGTGATACATCCTAGATAGAGTGTTCCAGCTCCCACTTTCCACATGCACACTGTCTCCACAATTCATAGGTAGTGTGGTCTTTCTTTCCATTAGCTGGTCTAACTGACTTTTTAATGTATGTAAGTTTTTGTTGTCTACCATATACTGCAGTGATTTTGATCAACCTTTATTCAACAATGAAGCTTTGGTGGTAAAACTTCACCTAGATGCCTGTTCAGAGTCCGTCAGTCTAACCTGGATCAACCAGCATGGCCTTCTGCTCCCTTGCAAATCTTACCATGAAAAACCTCAACATACTCAATAGAAAAGTCAAATTTTGAAATACTAAAGTCCTCCTCTAAATGGAATAGCTTTTCCTGCACTCCAGGGAAAGAGTCCCCATTAAAAAGAGCCAACAATGACTCTGCTAGAACTGCAGCTCACTCAAGTCCCAACACAGACCATCAAGAAAAGCCCAATTTGAAGTCAATGTCCACATTTTCACCTTAATATAAACAGATTTTGGCTTATCGTCTCTATGTACAAGTAATATCAGATTTGTCATGGAGTCTTTAGAGAAGATATATTTTAAGCCCTCTAAACTGCATGAAAAACCCAAGGATTATTTTTAAGAGCTATGCTCTTTTTCTTTCACTGATCACTGTTAGAGCAAATCATAAAGGCTGAACCATTCTTGCAGCTTTATTGTTTGCATATATTTTAAATAAAACTTTTATTTTATTTGAGAACATTTTGATGTCAATTTTCATGCATCTCTTTTCCTTTATCAGTGTGTTATAAGAAATTATTGCAATAAACGCGTGACTGGGCCATACAGATTTTGCTTTATTGTATCAGGGATGCCCTAAACAAGGGGAGCAGCTCCCTTCCAGCCCTTGAAATGCAATTAAAATATTAACTAAAACTAAATTAGTAATAGTCCAAGTGTTTAACTGTCCAAGTGTTTAATAGTCTTAGTGTTTCTATGCATCCAAGGTAGCAGAAGATACTTTTCTTTCATGGTAGTTTGTTTTTTAGACTAATAAAATGCACAGGCACTTTTGAGACAAATATGTACAGTTGTAGGTGTCACACAGGTAGATAACAATCCTTGTCCAATTTTCAAAAGTGCTCATTATCCAGGCTACACTGTATGCTCCTTACATTCAACAAACAATCCATGATATAATCTAAACTCCTTTGAATGGAAGCAGTTTCACTACTGCTTTTGCACAGGAGCCACACTGGACCTGTAGCATTAAACAGAAGGCAATACTCATTCCTAGCATGATTCTGCAACATGGCAACACATGCTCACTGGCACTGCCCTGTATCTAATTGTAGAAGGACTTCTCCACTGATAGTCTGAAACTTCTACCACAGCTGAGAGCTCTTCAGGTTGATGCTCAGTGGAGCTGCAACTTTTCTTTATGTTTACCTTCCCAGCTTAAAGACAATTATCAGCACTGCCCTCACACAAAGGTGCCAGTAGGTCCCTGGTGTGACACCCCCCATTGAACTCCCACCACTTCTCCTTGTGGTCAGTGGCATGGGCACAGTGCCCCACAGCATGGACCACCCTCTCCTGGCATCTTCTCCCAGCCCATGAGGAGACCTTGGCTGCTGAGGTCCTGCTCACCCTGCAGAGCAGCTTATGGTGGGAGCATCCATCTCTAGCTTTCAGAGGCAAATGAGGCTCTCCTGAGGTGCATGTAAATGGAGGCATTTATACTTCACAAGTTAAACAATTGCCATATAATAGCAAAACAAGGTTCAGTTGAGGAATCTAAAATATAAATACCATATGATGTTAAATATTGCATTCTCTTACTAATATAGGGTATGACAACAGATAGGGGATTAATTTTTAAAGTTCAGTCTACCTATCTACCTATAGCAACTATCTCACCATTTACACCATGGTCATCACTTTTGTATCTGAAGAGTTATCAGAGAAGCTGTGAACTTGGGAGTTAAAAGAAAAGACCTCTTTTTATCTCAAAGGTCATGTGGATGCTATAAAAATACAGATATGCAGCTCTATAAAATCTCCAGGTACATTTATTAAAACAAAATACATGTGCAGATTCCTGTTTCCTGTGTTACAGGCTTGCTTCAACCTCAGTGCAGGGACCGCAGCTGAGCAGTGCTTGAGAATACTGGTCCTGTTAGTTTTAAGGAGGCAGTGAAAGCTAAGGATGTGTGAGGTAACATTCAGGACAGACCTTTATTAATTTTGATAACTGCTCTTTGTGCTGCTGTGCTGGTTCAGCTTAAGATGTGGAAATAACAAAGAACAGTTTATCAGTGAAAGCTGATTCATCCCTTGTCCTTAATGGGATGCCCAGAGAGATAAAAGTAGGCAGCAGCAGTTCCCCATTCTGCAACAAGCAGCACTAGGCTCACCTTAACCCCATTCATACTCTTGTTCCGGCAACAAACTGTTTCAGGTGACATGGCCCAGTCTTGCAAACTTTCTGGTTGGAGATGGAATCAAATTCTCACTGTTTCTAAAAAACTGAGAAAGATGCTCCTATCTTCTCCCTTGTTTCCTGAAGTTGGTCAAATACAGAAGAGAAAAGCAAAGGAAAGGGAAAGAGGATTTTTTAAATGCAAATATTACCCTCCTCTTTTACCATCTTTGGCAAACAGGCTTGACACTCAATAACCCAATTAGGTAAATGAGAATTTTTACTCAATTTATGGCTGCATAATCAGGCATAGGAAAGAAGAAAGTGACAATTCAAATGACGAACATATCAAGCAGATTCTGTCACCTCTGTTAAAAGGCTCACAACTGCCTAACAGAGACATTCTGGAAAACTTTAATTTAATCCCCTCCAACTATTAAAAAGCATCTGTATAGAAATTTATTTGAAACTGATACTTTATGAACAGAACTGAGCCAAATTTTCAGAGGTGCTAAGCTTCCGTGCTCCCACTGATTTCATCTGGAGCTGTGGAGGCTCTTCTGTTCTGAAAAATCAAGACTTAGAAGTTCATGGTATGGGAAAATAAAATGTCCACAAAAAAAAAGGGAGAAGCACTTGTGTTATGACATTAAATTCTAGGTCTAATGTTGTGCTGGGAATAGCTATTTACACTGCTGGTAAATTTCATATCAGAAATCCCAGTCCATGGAGAATACTCTCCCCAACACTCCCTCCAAAAAAAAAAAACCACAACCCTAAAGCACTGTAAACTTAGGATTCCTATGCTTCTTTTCTATGTATTGATGCTTCATCAATTGCATTCATAAATGCCTACATATATATGTAGATAAACAGTTTATGCATAGAAATCTATGGCTATATATCATGTATGAAATGGAACTTTACATGCAGACATAAACCTTACACTATTGAGACATTCACATGTATCCACGTCTAGTTCCTGCTGGTACCAACAGCAAAATCGCAGACCACTTATTTGGCTAACTGTGGGTTTAGGTTCCCTACTTCTCTCACTCAGATGCTGTTTCCCAGATCAGGTAGCTGAGTCACAGAACCAATTAATTCTCAATGATCATTAAAGCAATATAAACTCCTAACAATATCACAAGATAATGAATTGATTTTGCTATAGGTTAAAAATACGGTAGATTACAGTGACATACCCAACTACTGGGTTACACAACAATACTTCTGGTAGCTGAGCACCTTTTTAAAATCCCTCTAGTTAATTAATTCAGAGTCACAGGGACTTACATTCGTAAGTAACTTAACCACTTCTGAAATGTTTTCTGGCTAAACTTGTCAAAATGCATGCCATTATAAACTTCAGCCAGTTTAAATCCTGAGGTATCTTTGTGATGTTTAAACAGCTGACTGTTTCACTGCTACCTATTTTAATTACACTGTACACTCCGAAAATAACATTGTGACAAAACATGCTAATTACTAATGTTTGAGTTACCTCCCGAGACTGGCCATATGTTGGGAAACACTGTTTAGCCATGACTCGATTGTGTGCTGTACTTGACGGGGGCATTATGGAAATGTAAAAGCCAAGTGTTCACTGCTACTGAAATGGCACCAATTCTGCACTGTTCAATACATTTACAAATATGGATTCCGTTTTCTAAAGCAGTCTAACGCCATTCCCACTGAAATCAGTGACAATAGGCCAACAACTTATGCTTCTGAAAAAAACTCTCTTTGATGATCACAAAGGATTCACTTTGTAATGAGAAATTTCCCTTGAATCCCCCATACAACTTGGATCACTAACTCCATGATTGCACAGGTACTCTCACATTCTTATGGGGCCCCAGTATCTGAGGCCCTAAAAACCTTCCATTATTAAGTTTCTGAAATCTATCCATTTATTTGGAGGAACATGCTGATAGAATCCTTTGCTTCTGATAGTTACTTCACAGTTCTGTATTATGCAATCATTATAATAACAGCATAAAAATATGTCTAAAGTTCCAAATAAGCAATTATCAGTAGTGTAAAATAAATGCAAAGGCCGTTTCATCCATTTTCTGAGCTCTGTAAAATAGCTGTAGCTGTTTAATATAGGAAAACCCCAAGTATTGAAAGCATCCTGGTTGTCAGTTATCACTCCCATAGAAATATTTTGGAGCATCTTCATTGTTTTACATTAGATACCTGTATCTCACAGCAACGTATCCAACATAATATCATAAGAGAGAGCTTATTGTCAATGAAACAACCTCGTTGCTTTAATGAAACTAGACGGTTCATAACACAGTGTGAACCTACAGATGATGTTTTTAATGTGGGCTGGGAGTTTTAAAGGTTACTGTACTTTTGAATCAGCATAGTATTCTTTGATCTTTAGCTATAACCAGTTTAGCTCCACCTTTTGAAAAGCCAGCCTCTACTGAGTCTCCTAAATAACCTCACCAGGTATGTTTCACAAAGTCTAAGCACTGCAGAAGTTTCAAGATTTACTCTTTAAATGGAATTATGTGCAGAATAATTAGGCACACAGAAGAATAATTGTTTGCAGAAGCAAGCCAAAAGGCCTCCTGCTCACCAGCATTATTGCATCTATTTTTACTTAGTGCTAACATAACACTGAAAATAAGGACAGGACTGAATAGGGAGAAGAAAACATTTTGGGGTACACAGGAAGCAGGAGAGAAGAAAAAGAGAAGGGATTGTATGATGTGGATTAAGAGATTAAAAGGAAAAGCCAGCAGTTGCTAGCATTCGACCCTAATAGTCAATTTCATCAAAGAGAGAACTAGGAGACATTAAGTCATGTGTACTTTCTGATTTGTAAGTGTCATACTAAGGGTAGAAGATGAACAAGTAAAGGATAATTCTATTTGGAAACTTTTGTTTGAACTTCCTTAGCATGTCTTTGACAGCAAAGCCAGTCCTTATAAACTTACCTGCTTGACTTGCTGAGGGGGGTGGCTTGAGAGAGGACTCCTGTGGCATCCGAGCGGAGCCGGGGGAGATCAGCATCCAGAAACCTCACCACAGAGCGGTAAGAGCCACTGATGGAGCCTCAAGTCCTCGAGAGGACTTGCAAAGAGCTCAGCTCACCCGAGGAGGTAACTCACCGGGGGCGGAGACAGGAGGCTCGGTGGCAGATTCAAACCGGCCATCAGCGGCCATTGCCAGTCACTTAATGAGGGGAGTAGCTTGGGAAAGGATTCCTGTGGCACCGGAGCGGGGGATCAGCGTCCAGAAACCTCACCACAGAGCGACAAGAGCCACTGAGGAGGGAGCCTCAAGTCCTCGACAGGACTTGCAGAGTTCAACGAGGAGGTGACTCACCGGGAGCGGAGACAGGAGGCTCGGCGGCAGATTCAAACGGGCCATCAGCGGCCATTGTTAGTCACTTGCTGAGGGGAGTAGCCTGAGAAAAGACTCCTGTGGCAATGGAGCGGGGGAGATCAGCGTCCAGAAACCTCACCACAGAGCGACAAAAGCCACTGAGGAGGGAGCCTCAAGTCCTCGACAGGACTTGCCCAAGAGCTCAGCTCACCCAAGGAGGTGACTCACCGGGGGAGGAGACAGGAGGCTCGGCGGCAGATTCAAACGGGCCATCAGCGGCCATTCTCAGTTGCTGAGGGAGGTGGCTTGAGAAAGGACTCCTGTGGCACCGGAGCAGAGCCGGGGGAGTTCAGCGTCCGGAGGCCTCACCACAGAGCGACAAGAGCCACTGAAGAGGGAGCCTCAAGTCCTCGACAGAACTTGCAAAGAGCTCAGCTACCGTGAGGAGGTGACTGCCCGGGGGCGGAGACAGGAGGAGCGGCCCCAGCTGTGAGTGCTTAAAAACCTACCCAGGGAGCTCGGCGAACAGGGCGGGTTGAGGTAGTTTGCTCGGGCAGGGGAGCGGGATGGTGAGCACTTGCCTCATGAGCAGGGGCTGGTGTGGGATCTCTGCCCCGGCCGCCCCTGTGGTGGCCAGTGTAGGCACCAGACAGAGCCGGTAAGTGGGGAGGCTGCGGTGCAGGGCTTGGAGTGTAGAGGGCCTGGAGTGTAGAGGGCCTGCACTGGTCTGGTGAGGGAAAGGTGCATCATGGGCAGGCCTGCGCTCGCTGCTCCCTGATGGAGGTCCTCCTGCAGCAGGGGCTGAGCTGTGGGATGCTGTCAGTAAGTGCAAGGTGTCAGGGAAGCTGAGAGGAAGCTACAGGTTGGGCAAAAAGGAAATTCATGGTAGTCCTGCGGAGAAGGACTTGGGGGTGTTGGTTGATGAGAAAATGAACATGAGCCGGCTGCAGTGTGCACTCACAGCCCAGAAAGCAACCGTATCCTGGGCTGCATCAAAAGGAGCGTGACCAGCAGGTCAAAGGAGGTGATCCTGCCCCTCTGCTTTGCTCTTGTGAGACCTCACTTGGAGCATTGTGTTCAGTTCTGGTGTCCTCAACATAAAAAGGACATGGAACTGTTGGAACAAGTCCAGAGGAGGCCACGAGGATGATCAGGGACTGGAGCACCTCCCGTATGAAGACAGGCTGAGAAAGCTGGGGCTGTTCAGCCTGGAGAAGAGAAGGCTGCGTGGAGACCTCAGAGCAGCCTTCCAGTATCTGAAGGGGGCTACAGGGATGCTGGGGAGGGACTGTTCATTAGGGACTGCAGTGATAGGACAAGGGGTAATGGGTTGAAACTTAAACAGCAGAGGTTTAGATTGGATATAAGGAAGAAATTCTTTACTGTGAGGGTGCTGAGGCACTGGAATGGGTTGCCCAGGGAGGTTGTGAATGCTCCATCCCTGGCAGTGTTCAAGGCCCGGTTGGATGAAGCCTTGGGTGATATGGTTTAGTGTGAGGTGTCCCTGCCCATGGCAGGGGGGTTGGAACTAGATGATCTTGAGGTCCTTGCCAATCCTAACCTATGATTCTATGATTCTATACTCTACAAGGACTTTAACAAGACATTTTAAGGATAAATGCTTACAAAATATTAGCACACAGAAAAATCAGAAATTTTAATAATGAAAATTTTGACTGAAAATGTAATTCTAAACCTTACAATCATTTGTCCAATAACAATTCAGCCCTATGCCATATGCAAACAGAAATAACTTGAAACCAAACTCAGACATGAGTTCACAGGTTATCTGTATGCTGAAATGTATATAGTGTATGCTGAGATATATAAAAGCTATGTGAAGTTCTGAAAACATTTAGATTATGTACAAATAATAATCAGAAGAAAAGGTTAAATTTAAATAATTCTTTCACTGCAGCAAAATGAGGTCTGACTCTCAATAACATCCTTCTAGAAAAGACTTGAAGTTCTATGATGATGAGTTTTAATTTCATCTTACATGTATAGTTTGATTTAGTTGTTAATAATCGCAGCTACTCTCTTAGTGTTTAACTGCATTTTTGTATTTGCCACCTGAAAAACAAACAAAAACAGTCCTTTTCTCTTTAATCCTTTTGTTCATTGAAGTGTTCTATTTTTCCCTTCTAAAAACAAAACAAAAATAGGGGGAAGTAATTTTTGACATTTTTTATGAACACCATTTAAGCTTTCAGTTTCACAGGTGGTCTGAGCAGCCAGATTCCTGAAGAGCAGCTTAAGAGATCACATCCTAAATCACAAGCATTGTCAAAGAGTTTAGAGAAGTGACCATGATTGCAAGTGTCTTCAGCAAGCAGTCTGAGCCTCTTAGACAATACTTCCAGATCCAAAACTCTGTTGACATTTTTGATACAGTTTTGACTTTCAGTGTCAGGTTTTTTCCCACTCAGTGTCCAATGCAGATGGCCTTTCACCCTAGGTTATTTTTGGTTTATTCTGCTGAGGGTAAGCTCTC
The DNA here is from genome assembly GCF_012275295.1 of Melopsittacus undulatus. Taxonomy (NCBI): domain Eukaryota; kingdom Metazoa; phylum Chordata; class Aves; order Psittaciformes; family Psittaculidae; genus Melopsittacus; species Melopsittacus undulatus. The sequence continues at coordinate 85,850,012 of NC_047531.1, forward strand.
CTTCTGAGACATCTCCTCTCTAAACAAACATAGGCACTAGAGCAGTTCACAAATACACCACTGCTGTTGTCCAGACTCCCTCTCTCCTGCTTGAGTTAGGATCTGAGATAGTTTCCTTCTCATGGGTGTTTCAGTGCAGACTCAACACCTCACTTGGCAGCAATCACTGCAAACACAAACATGATTTTGTCAATCTGGTCAGTAACTTTGTTGTCAGCTTTGACTTAGAGCTTTAGACCCTCATGTTTAAACTCCTTCCAAGTCATAAGATCACCTTTTCTATACTTTCATGTCAGTTACTTTGCGGTTACAGTAACTGCCTTTCCTCTGGCCTTGACCTTATGCAACCTTACGCCCTTTATATTAATGCAAAACACTGCTGTGAAGTCTATTATCTGAAGTCCACAGTTTTAGGGTGAGCCCATGTAATTTCTCTCATTGTGCTCTCTTTCTGCTGCATCAGACACAAGATATTCCTTTTCCCCTACCCTATGGTTTCTCTTTCACCATCAGGTCATGATGTCATTCTTTACAAACCACTTGATACATTTCCAGACTGTCAGTGTATATTCTCTCTCCCAGCACATCACAGGTTTTAAGAGTTCTCTGCAAACACCCACAAAGCCATGCCAATTACCTCCCTTCTTTTAAACTTTTCCCAAGGCACCTAAAAAATCAAATGCTTCAGCATTAAACTACCACGTACAGAGATGTTTTCCCTTCAGTTTTCCCTTTGTCTTCCCTTTGCCAGCCTCCACGGCTGCTCTGGGTTTTTGCAGTGCTCAGCACAGGGCAGGTCTGTCCTGGGACCACAGCTACCACAGGCTGCAGGGATGCTGAGGAGAATCATCAACAGATATAGAATCTATATGAAAGGTAAGGCAAGGGAGCACACCACATTAAGCCACCTTCCTCACACCACTGCAAGACTTTTTATTAAGGCAACAAGGAAAAATGTTAACTTTTGCTGTCATGCAAATGCCAGAAATCCAGGAAAGAATAGCAACCAGTCAGCCTCCATCCTATATACCTCAAATCTTGCTTTCCTCTGTGTTCTGTAAGTAGCTGGGACTTGAAATGATAATTCATGTTCATCTTTTCGAGCCTTGCAGATATCTCATCACCACAGCGTTACCCCAAGTAATGAAACACAGACATTAATTCAGAGTGTTACTACCTCCCCCAGTCATTCCAGAGGCAGAAAGCAAAACTGCAGAAGTTCTGCAGCATATATAATTTACAAGATGTTCTTAAATTAAAACAACAAAAAAAAGAATAAAACCCCCATCTTGATAACAAGGGCAGGATCTGATGTCTGAGAAATATATTCAAGTCAGCTTCAAAATGCTGGCATTTTCAAGACAAGACCATTTAAAGGGCATAACCTAATGAATCATTAGCACCAAAGCCCATCTAAATTAAAACTATAATAAGATGATTTTAGAATCATCGCACCCACTTTTTTTCCCTCTCCACCCTTTCTATTTCACTTTCAGAGAATATCCAGAATTCCATTTACTTAAATGTGATCTTAAAAATGGCTCATTCTGATAGATTTGATGGAGTTCCTTTCTCTTCTGTGACAGGAAATAAATTGGACCTAATGTTTTTAAAAAGGAAAATGTGTCAGATCATGTTCCTATTCTCAATGGAAGGGGAAAGACATTTCTCTCATTAGCAGCATCTGCCCTAATTTCAGATTTTTACATGATATGCATGAAATACATATATTTACATTCTTTCTACAGATGTCTACTTAATATAATGACATTTTTGTTCACACATTAATATTTTCTGTGGGTTTTTATGAGAATTAAACAATCCAAAATAGGATCTCATCAGTATTATATTCAACCTCTATGACGTCCAGAGGCATTTAGGAAACGGCCCAGGGAAACAAACAAACAAGCAAACCCACCTCTAATAGCTGAAACTAGAAATATTTGAGCTCTGTGCAATATGGCTCATCTCTGCTCTGGCTCAGCCTGCTTGTGAGGGCACAGCAAAAGCCACAGTTCCCAAATTCTCAGGGAATCGCAGGGAAGACTTGACCACATTGCCAAGAGCAAGTTTGGATCTGAATGAGCTGAAAAGGCAGCAGTTTAGGCACTGAAGCCTTTCCCAAACTTTACGCCCAACCCATTTACAGTAACTGACAAAGGATACAAGCTACTCCCCAGTGTCACAGAATACAATTTATTATGGTGGAACTGCAGATGACTCTTTTCTGAATAAGCTTCCATTGTAAATCCATTATTTCTGGATTCTCATGTTCTCCTCCTCCACCAGCACCACCCAAAAAACCCCACAACAGTATCTCTTTAAGCTGCTTCCTAAAACATGAGTATCTGAACTGTGAAGGATGGAACCTGAGAGAACCATTCTTGGGAAGTTTACTCCTAAAATCTTGACAGTTTACCTGAATAAATTTCCTTATGTCATTCACTGCAAATTAGTTCTCTTTGATTTAACTGACCTATGCCTATTTTTTGGTGCACAGACAATTTGTGGGACTTCTTGCATTTGAGTCACAGATGTCTGCAAAGGTGAAATAAAGCTAATTCAGGAACAGAATAAGTAGAATCAAAAAAGAAGCCCTTAATGTTTGAGGTCACATATCAAATACAGATATAATTTCAAAATACATTAAATTTCTATAATGGTTGAACTGACAAAGCAGGAATCTGAATTCCTCACCCTGCTGCCAGTGCTTAAGGATGCTGACATCTGAGGTTTGGGTTCAGCCTGTATTAGAGGTAGGGTGAGAAAATTGCAAAAAAAGCCCAATTTAGGAGCTCTAGTTCCTAAATCATTTAGTTGCTGCCAGAAAGCCCACCCACATACACACAGAAATGAGCACCTATAGTACGGGTGCTATGTACACCCACTTTACCAGACTGCTGTTAGTCATTTCCAGCAATGTAACTAGTGCATCTCTATTGCACAAGTCAGCATGTAAGCCCAAGTATTAATTTTTACTCTTTTTGTAAAAATTTTTAAACACATTAATGACAGCTGAAAGGTGAAAGAAGTACAAGCTAAATACAAATACTAATTAAAGGGAAATATTTTTGTATTTGTTTTGATTTAAATGGTTTAAGTGGGATAAGCAGAAGCAAAGAGGCTGACTGTATGGAGAAAGGGGAAGAGACGATAAGAGTTATTTGTGTAGATTTATCATTGACTTATTAAACCAAACAGGGCTGTTCAGAACTATTTCAGTCCAAACCACAAACCATTTGTAAAACTGACCGGGCAAGTGAGATCGTGAGCCTAAGGAGAGCCCAATGAAATTCAACAAATCCTCTCTGAAGTAGCAGCTAAGGGAAAGAAGCACTTAAAACTGAATAGTTAAATAAAAGATAATCTGATCACCACACACAATTACAAGGAAGAATAAATAATTACAAAAAAAGGCTTAAATATATAATCTATTTCATTCATTTTTTTCCCGAGTATAAACAAAAAGTCTTTCTCTCAAATTTTTGAGGGCTTATAACTAATTAAAAATATTCATAACAAACAAAATTACTTGCTCAGTCCAAATAAGTTTCTGCCCACATAAATCAAATCAACCTAGAATCACAAAAAAAAATTCCCAGCTTGCTTCATACTCTTCAACTCTCAGCGAAAGCTCAGCAAAAAATAGCTCTGCAGCATATTCTGAAAGTTAAATTTGGGCTATTTTGGACCTCAGGGAGAATAAATTCTGAAATCAAAGAATCTTCATGGAAACCCCCTATCACCATTTCCTTTCTATTAAGAGAAAAAGCTCTATCATTTATGCATCTCTGCAGATGATAGCTGTGGTAATACACAGATACCTAAAAAATAGCCTGTTAAAAGGGCCAGATGAAATATTTTTCAACAAATCTACCTCAGTTCTGAACAGTAAGCATCTTGCAAAGATCAGAGAGTACGTTATAACATCCTACAGACAGCCTAGAATCAGCATCTGAGTCATTTTAAGGTGTAGGTCATACACTTTTAGCATGTATCTAAGTCTCAAAGAGGGAAAGGTGCAGATGTTTACAGTAGATCTTAGACAACTACCACCTTTTAGCTATGGCAGACCAAAAAACACCTTTTGGCTCAAGACTGACACCCGATCAGATTTTTTCAGTGTTTCTATGATCCAAGGAGATCAGCACAATGTTCAGATTCATGTCCTGTAAGAAGCATAGATTTCTCAAAGGCATTTGGTGAGGTCCAGACTAAAAGGAGCACAACTTGGACTCCCTGACTCTGGGTGGTTTCTCAGTGCACCTTCTGTTCCTTTCTCCCGGCCTTACTCTCATCACCGTCACTCATCTCGGCTGAATCCTCACTGTTTTGCTGCCTTCCACACACTTGTCTCAAGCACTCATTAAGTTCACGTGATACAGGGAGGAAGAGCTGGGTGTCACTGAAGTTTATGCTACTCATGCTGATTTGTGTATGATGCTGAATAGAAGTGGGTGCAAAGCCCAGATTACTGTCTCACAGGTCAGTCTACCTCCAGTTCAACAAATTAATACGGCTACACATATCTCATACCTAGGTGTGGCATACATATCTAGGTGTGGTAAAGTTGACTAATACAAAATATGCCTTTCACAGTCAGAACATAATCTAAGCCTGCCTAGGAAAGTCTAGACAATTGAAAATGTAATGTATCAGCTTTCATAAACTTCTGGAAATAATCCAATTTTGTTAATCACCTACAGTCACAAAACTTGTATAAGACTGCCAAGATGCCAAACATCAAAGTCTAAGGGAGGTGGACATTTCCTGGTGTTTTCAGTTCTTTGCTCTCATTTATTTCTCTAATCATAATCCAAAATCCTGCAATGAACAAAATAACTAGCCTCAGTTTCAGAGCACCATCCCCATTAAGGAGTATAAAAAACCACCCTGCTTAATATATATTTGCAGTGCACCAGAGAAGAGTCAAAGCCATAAAATCAGACTTCAAACTCTGCCAAGGACAAAGGGAGCTCACAGCCACTGTTCAAAAAGAGAAATATTTAATTATGCAAAAATTAATTAATATTAGAATTACAGCCTTTTCCTTACATGGGTCTTAATCCACACTTTGTCCACCTTTTACTGTGAAGCCCTTCTTCAAACAAACACACACAGGCTCTCCTTAAAATTTCATGTTCCAAGCAGATCTTTATACGGTGACCTTATTCTGATTATCACTCTGCAGTTTTACCCGTCCCATTTGTTCCCTAGCAAAAGGCATTTAAAATTCCAGAGTAGCTTCACGAGCTTCACATGCAGCTGACAGTGAGCTCCCAGGTTCCTGAAGGTTTTTCTGATATATTGTGCCATGGGACCCCGAGATATACGCCTCTCAGAAGTCTGAATGGAGACAAACCTTCTGAAATTCAGTGACAGAGGCACGCTCCACAATTTGCGCCCAGAAAAACGGGCACTAATTTTAAGTACAAAATATAAACCCTCTGTAAACCACTCAAAGACATGGAAAGTAGCGGCTGGAGTGATCAGGGGGCTGGAGCACCTCCTGTATGAAGACAGGCTGAGGAAGTTGGTGCTGTTCAGCCTGGAGAAGAGAAGGCTGCGTGGAGACCTCAGAGCAGCCTCCAGTATCTGAAGGGGGCCTATGAGGATGCTGGCGAGAGGTTCTTTATCAGGGACTGTAGTAGCAGGACAAGGGGTAATGGGTTTAAACTTAAACAGGGGAAGTTTAGATTAGATATAAGGAAGCAGTTCTTTACTGTGAGAGTGGTGAGGTACTGGATGAGTGAGGCCCAAAGAAGGTGTGAATGCCCCATCCATAGCAAAGTTCAAAGTCAGACTGGACAGGACGTTGAGCAACATGGTCTAGTGTGAGGTGTCCCTCCCCATGACAGGGGGTTTGGAACTAGATGGACTTTAGGTCCTTTCCAACCCAAACCATTCTGTGATTCTAAGAGTCTATATACATAGTTGGTACAGACAGTGATGGCAGTTCAGCAGAAAGACAGCTCTGCATCTTGTGTCCTTATCTAAATGTGCATAGCCCAAACTTCTTTTAAATGTGTATCTAAAATTAACACATCAATTCATATCTAACTGCCTTAGCTAGCAGACTCACTTTCAAAAAACTTCCATGAACCCAGCAGACATTTCTTTGAGATCACCAATTCAGGGCTGGAGACAAGCGAAACAGCCGCAGCTCTACACAACAGTTTCTGGGTGTCTATAATTTAAAGGTACCTAATGTGCTCTATTATAAAGTCCTGTTTTCAGTTGTTTCTAGTTTTGCCAGACTCTCAGAATCTGCACTGAAATTTTCTACAGCAGAAGTCTGCCTCAGGCTTCCCTTCCTCCCCTTTTGTTTTCAGAGTTTCAGTTAAAACTGCTCAGCTATTTCTGAGAACAAAGGACTAGGAGAAAAACATGTTGTTTTGTCCATTGTTTAAAAAAAATACTGGCTTCGAATCTCTGCTGTCTCCTTCTTTTGTGTGGGACATAAAAGGTCACATAAAATATATCACCCTCATGCTAGGTATATGGATTATTATATCCCTGTGAAAAGCTGTCCAAATTTGGCAAAGCCTCCTAGGGATTCTGGTTCATATGCATCTGTAGAGACTTCAGAGGCAACTTTTGTATTTTCCCAAGGTTCAGTTGCCACTTAAATGCTCTAATGCTTTCCCTGTTCTTCCTCCTCATTTCTGCCTGGGCTGCCCTGTGGCCATGCCCATGGCCCCAAAGCAAACTCTTGGTGTTTCTTCCCCATCCTCACCCAGGCACCCCGGAAGCTCTTAGAGCTGGGGCTTCAAAGCTCTGCTTTGCCCCTTAGATCAGTGTTTCGGGGGGAGAGAATAAAATAAAAGGGAGAAAAGCGCTGCAGGACACAAAGTGAAATAACAAATCAGCACCAGGCGACAGCTAGGTGAGCTAAGGTGGAAGATAGCAGTCAATGAGGAGCAGAAAAGGACTACATAAGAGAAAATGTAAGGAAGATAATGGTACAAACAAAATTTAGGAGTCCCATGTTGTTTTCCACAAGTGGAACCATCAGGAAAGTGGGAATCATACTGCTGGCCGTGTAACTGCCAGAGGCACTAACACTGTTCTGGTCTATGGTCCAGAGACTCGAGGTTGTGTTAAGTGATCTTAAAGACCATGTGATTCTACTTTTTATCTATTTTAGGCTTTTTTATTTTACCTTTTTTTTTTGTTCTCTATTTTTAAAGTTGAGGAGCTACATTAAAAATATTTGTGATGAAAAGCCAAGTATACTGGTATACAGGAAATACCAGTATTATTGCATTTACATACAACTTCAATTCACTTCCCTTATGAATACAAATCATGATACTGCTTTTAATACCTGCTTCATTCACTGCATGAGAGAAACCTACCTTGGGAAAAATCTTGAACCATATGGTGCAAAAGGCTATCATTTACAGGATCCATACCTCAACCTTTACAGAATCCAAACAAGAGACACAAAGCAATTAACACAAAGCAATTAACTGAAAGAAAAGCAAGAATAGCCTTCTGATAAAAGTATTCCATTTTTTCTGCAGTTGAAAATAAATAGGAGTCTATCTCTTTTATCCCGTTTTACAGTTACTAACTGTGTACTCTTTGTTTGTGTATTCCTAATGCAAGGCACCTGGGGTCAGGTTGGCAAAGGTACCAAATACTCCCACCTAAAATGAATAGGAACTGTGCTTTCAGCATATGAAGAACCATGAGATACCAAATGTTTGTAAAGGAACTGTGAAATGTTAGCTATGCAAGGTGCATAGGCCCTGTTGAAAGTTGCAGTGTTGGTGTTTCAGCTTTCTTTTTCTGAGATGAATCCTTTCTCAAAGAGGTTTTGAACTGCTGAATTAATCTTTCTTTGTAAATGACTTGCACATTTAGTTAAGCACACCATGGGGAGGGGAGAAACAAAACATGGGTTTGTACTAATTCTGGGGTTTGAAGGTGCTATCTTATGTAAGGCCTAAATCCAAAGAAATGGGGTTTTTAGTAATTGAAGGAGACCTTGTTCCACTGTTGTATTAATGGTGTACTTGAGAGCTATGCTACAGCACATTTCTAGAAGAGTGTACGGCAATCTTGTGTAAATCCCATTTGTTCTTAACTTTTACCTTGGGATTTTCTAAATCTAAGTTTTTATTCTGCTATTCTTCCTGTTTTCTTACCATGAATCTTGTTGACTCTTCACAAAGTATCTGGGTTCATGGGAGAAATCATGCATGGTGATGGGTAGGATAATATCCAAGCAGTTGTCGTAGAGTCCCCCCAACAATAAGATGAGAATTAAGCATAGTTATTCCTCTACTAGGGTACCAGGTGCCCATAAAAATGGTAATTTTCAGAAATGAATCAATAAATACAGCTAATTATTGGCAAATAGCCTAAAGCTATCCCACTTTCTAGGGCTCTGATCTTCTCATAACTCATATGTTAGGCAGGGTCAGGTTTGAATCATTATCTCACTGTGAATCCCCTGGGAAAGGCTTGGGAGCTCCAGGCTGCACTAGTGGCTATTCAGTAGGTGGCATTATATCCCTAAAGATGGTGCCAAGACAGTCCCCCCGCAGAATATTTCATAAAGCAACTTGAAACCATAATCCTCATCTTTGGCCCCCATCTGTCCTTACAATTCAGTAATCCCATATAGTTTCCTCTCTGCAGAAGGGCACAAATGGAGGTGTGAGTTTCAGCTTTCCTACCAAGTTCTAGAGGAACTCTGTGCTCAGCCTCATGCAGAGGGATGTAGACAGCCTAGGCACTAAGGAGTTCCTCAGATCCTCTTTCTGTCTGTCACAGGTCTATGTTTTGGTACCTATGTTACAGGTGGTGGCTTGTGTGCTCCAACCCTTAAACTCAGACTAGGTGTTAGTAGCTAACTTGAATCTCAGCAAAGGAACCCACAACATTTGCAGATTGCTAGTCTTGATCCTGTACAGAAGACAGCCTGAATGTACTGAACGGGGGGACTCATTGCCCACTTAATTCAGACCTGAGGACTCCATTTGCTGTTAGGGCTCAGAAAAACTCAGAGAGAAACAAAAATAAGGCAGAAATTCGTCTTGTTTGTTGGGGAAGGAAGTTGCTGTGAAGGTGATATGTAGCTAGAGACAAAACAGATGCTTAGGATATATACATTTAAAAGAAATACAAGTTGGAAATAGTCTTCTGCAATAGTAACCCAAACCTTGGAAATAAGGGACAAACTAGACCCAGGTCCTATAGATACTTACTGAGCTTTGTAACTCCACATTCTCTGTACACTCCCCTTGACCTCCAGAGCCTAGATTTCATTGAAAATGGATGGACAGACCTGTAATTTCTTAACTGACCTTTGAAAATAGGATTAATTCCTAAATCTCCCAAGTACTTTGGCAAACTTTATCCTGAGTTATTTCTGTGGAGACAATAAGAAACACTGGATTTTAAGTTTCCTACTATATGCTTTTTTCTCCTTACACATGGAGTCTCCTGTTTAGTACTTGACAGGGAGGGTTTGAATATAAGTGATCCACTTCTTATTGATGGATGTCCTTTTGTTTTGTTCTTCAAAGAGTGTGTGCAGAGAATGCACAGCATGACAAAGATATAAGAAACAGCAAAAGATGAACTTGACGCTGGTCTCTAGGCTGGCTTGGCTGTGTAGGTGTGGCCTGATTACTGATTACACACTGATTACTTTGCAGAGATTGAAACTATAGTTTGTGGAATTTAGCCTAAAAAAGAACAAGCTGCCTCTATTTTGATATCCGCAACGGAAGGGGTGGCAGGAGGTTACATTGTGCCTGAAAAAGCCATTTAGAAAACTAGCAACATTTTAATTCTGTTTGCTCTGAAAATCTGACTGGTTGTTACATTAGGCTTTGAACCACGTTCTCACCAATGCTGCTGTTTCTCAGTCTTTAGAGTCAGTTTATTCAGTTGGTTATGAATGACTTTCAGCTGCTCTGTAAATTGTTATTGTCCAGGCTCCATTGCAAAGAGGGGTCGCTTGCAGTTTCCATTATAAACCCAGGTTTTCAGGTGTTTATTGTAACTTGGCAGTTTTCAAATCTGGGTTAAAAATTGGTACACTTCTTTGGATTGTTGTTTTTTTCTTTTTTAAAGGCCAGATGGGCTTTCTGTCCTGCCTCTGCTTCTTTTTCCCCACCTACATTTTAACCTTTTCAGAGATGAATAAAACCTCTGTCAGCTGCAATGCTAAAACATTGTTGGCAAAGAAATTCATTTCTCTAATACAAGTAGTATTTGGAGGGCCATGCTTGTGGTATATTCTCTGTGATCAGCCTAAACTTCAGTTTTTCTAATCCTCTGTGAACATGCCTCCAGTTTGTACAATTCGCATACAGCCCTGATCCAACACATAGGTCGCTACATTGCCCAAAGTCCCAGTGATTTCAGTGTGGGACGTGAGCTGTTCCCTTGAACCAAGTTTTAAAAGGGCCTTAATGCATTTCCCAAACATCCTGTAAGTGGGTAGTGCTAAAATTAGTGTTTATTGCTGAAGAACAAAACCAAGCGATTTTAGTGGAAAAATGTGGACCTATTCACAAGGTTCTCATCACAACATCAAAGATTATACTAAATTCAAAATGAAGGAGAAAATCTCCACCAATGTTTCTCACTTTTGTTGATACATTCTTAATTGAGCTTTGGATACCAAACACCTGAATTTCCAGCAGGTTTTCTCTTCTGTGTTAGAGAAATACTCGAAACTGCTAATAGAAGGTCAATGAAAAAGTTACAAAATTGATATTAATCTTTCTTGGATCAATTTAGCGTGTAATTTAAGTAAATAACCTAAACCTGATGCTTCTAGAATAAGCATCACTGAAATATCTTCATCACACCTTGGTTTCAAAATGTGA
>NC_047532.1:600000-756691 GCF_012275295.1 Melopsittacus undulatus
TTTTAAGACTTTCTGTTCTGTAGTTTCTCTTGCTTTTTCTTCTCTAGAATAGGGTAATTTACCTATTCTCTATTGTCTAGGGACAGCTTTACTGGGTGTGCTTCCCTTTTGTATACTTTCCTTATTGAAATCATAAAGATGAGATGACTATGGACTAAAAGATATGTAGATACTTGTGTTTATAGCTGTAGAGCAAAACAGTACATCACTGGGTATGCTATTGAATCACTTGCTCTTAGTGAAATGCCTTGCACCAAAGGATACAGACTGTGTGTCCTTCCTAATACTTTGTTTTTCAATAGCCTTTGGTGGTAGCATCCATGGGGGTTTGCTCACAGGAGACCTTACAGGTGTCATTTGTCTAAGCCAGACCTAGAGAAACATGAAATAGCTGTTGCTGTTGGTGTCTATTTTGTCTGACTGGACTTTTCAGAGTGGGTCTTTGTGCTATCACAGAACTTGTGGCTGCAAGCCCTGGACATGTTGGGTTTTAAAGTCTCTTGAATCTGTGCAATGTGCTCTTCTCCTTTGCTTTGCTTTCTTACTCAGAGTGCAGGTCTGTTTAAGAGATTCCCACATCCTCTAGACCTTGCAGTGCTGGTATCATGAGATACAGGGGAGGCACAGCGCACCTATACTAAGACTTTGAGAGATACTATATGTGAAAATGACACTACTGCCAGTTCTAAGAGCTCTGAAGACTTTACAATGAAAACGAAACCCCTCTAAAAGCTTGCTTGAACTTCGGACAAGAAAACGATGTTTTGTGAAACAGAATGTAATTTAAAAGGTGTTAAGGGAATTTACATCTTCTAAAGAAGGAGCTGCCAAATCAAATTAGTTTGAATTCAGAAAACCTCTTGCTGAGGGATTCAGACAAGCCATATGGTACTCTTGAAAACATGAAGGCAAGGCAAGTATTGTGTGGGCTTTTATCACATTTTAGTCATTTTGAGAAGAAAATATGTTTTAATATTTTTATATGTACAAAATGGCTCATATTGCAATTTAATGAGAAAGAAATGATGTGTACCTAAGATAAATCTAGATAATGAAGACCTACTAACATGCATTCAGCCTGATTTAATGTGCCTTGTTTTGATCATGGAGTACTTAATACAGTGAGGATTTTTTTAAGCAGATACAGTGGATATTAATTTTATGTTGGACTCATTTCAAGGCTGCAGCAGCAAATTTCAGGTGCTTATATGGCTGTCCAAAGAGGAAAAATGACTCTTGGAGCAGCTGTTGGTGCACAGAAGGCAGGGTCAGGTGTGGAGCTACTTTTAGGGACTTGTTGGTATTTCACCTCAAAGCAGAGGTTTGATGCTTATTAAACAGTGCCTTAGGATAATGCCAAGGGTATAATGTGAATGGTGCTGCAGAAACCCTCTTACAGCTCTGCAGCCTGGGGGTCTGTTCCGTAATTCAAAGCTTCTTTGTGCCAACTGTCCATTGTGTCTTCCTACCACTCCTGCCTCTTGGCAACAGCTCTCCTCACCATGGTGGGCAAGGTGTTGCATGTCTGCAGAGCTTTCCTGTGCTGTTTTCAAACAAGGATAAAAGCAGTTATGTCTATGGGCAAGTGTGAAAACAGCAATCTGTATGTGGAAAGTTTGGGATCTGTAGGCTCTTACTTTTAAGAAGATACTTTTGTGCTGTTTCTGAAGGTCCAGGTTCACAGCCCTTGTGTGCAGAAGCTGCAGGTTCCTGTTCAGAGGTCCCTGTCCTGCTCTTTGTGGGAAGGAATGACTGGGGACCAGCTGGTGAGCAGGGCTGCGTTAAAGCCCTGCTCCAAGGGGACTACACTGGGTCTCAGAACCCAGCCTCCTCACTGTTCGGTGGTTTGGTTTAGGCTGTGAACATCTATCTTTCAGATTGTGTTTGCATATCAAACACATTTAAGAAAACAGCATATGAAAAAGTTAAACAATGAAAATCAGCTTTAAAAAACCCAGATTTGTACCTGTGAGAAGCTAAAGGCAGCTGCTGCTTTACTGGAGGATGGTGGCATCGGTTACTCAAGGGCTTTGTTTGATTGCCTATGTAGTGGGTCTGGGTTGTTCTTTATTAGTTCGGGGTTTTCTTTGCAAGACCCAGTTAAGACCAACATAAAATTAGATACATTATCTCAAATACCATTGATTTCCCCCATGCATAGACAACCTGTATCACACATCGTGAGCACACACACGTGCTGCGACATCCCTCTGTTCAGTCAAACATGTTGATGTTGACATTTCTGTGAGGATGCTGACATTTCTGCAAGGACCTTGGTCTCCTAAAAAAGGCAGATTCCAAAGAATAAAGCTTTGCAAAGTCACTTTTATCTTTGCTGTGCGACACTTGTTTCCCATTAATTTAGAGTAAGAAGACTTTGTTGTCAGTATCAGGGCATTAAAAACATACATCATTCTCTGAGCTATTCAGATGTGGTCAAAGCTCATATAAATAATTCTCTAGAGTTGGTATTTTGGGAAGGGCACCATCTGGCTCCAAAAAGGATTCCAGAACTAATAATTAGTTTTCAAGATTTCTTTAGAATAATTAGGCATTTTTTGTTACATATATGTGCTAATCAGTGCCTTTACAGTAGCTAGAGACTATCAAAGTGTTCTGCTTCCTAACAAAAGACAGAATAACAAGGCTTTTCTCTTTGGGGGCCAGATCCTTAGCCCCACTGAGCCATGCCAGCACCCCTCCTGGCACTAAGAGATGGCTTGAAGTAGCTGTGAGATTGTTTCAGCCTTTCAGAAGTGCTTTCTGCCAGGTACCCAGCAGGATCACGTTCCTCTTTATACATAGTAGGGGTTAGGAAGGGCTGTAGGTAGTGGGGTGCTCTAGGAGTCCTCTCAGTGTGATGGCTTTGAGAGAGGCAGTGCAGCAAGACAACCTGTGACTGACTCCAGGATGCTTTTAACTTGCCAAAAGCTGAAGAGGTCCCTTGCTGGGCCCTTTGTGAATGCTGTTTCTTGGCAGAAAGCACCAGATGGCTCTTGGGAAAGAAGTAAGGTACCTCTTATGTACTTTGCAGTACTGCAGTATAAAGATGGGCATGAAGGCTCTCCGCTTTGGTAGGTGACGTACTTCAGCCTGGCATTGCAGTAGCTTATGTGCTTGGCTTGTGGTTGTAAACATCTTGTCTTCAGTGGCTGTTTCAATATGGTAATGCTCTGAGTACATGGTTACTGTCAAAAAATGGATAACTAGCAGTGTACAGGTAAAAGGTTCTGCCACAAAGGAAAATAACTCAGGAAACCTGTCTTCTGTGTTCTTGCTCAGGGAGGGCTGGCAATATGGGCTGAAGCAGTGCCTAGATAAGGAAATGGTAACTGTGGCCCAAATGTGTAGGTCAAAACAGCATGTTGAACTGTACTGAAAAGTGCAGCTGGGCATTAATGCATTTCACAGGAGCACGATGCACTGCAGAAGCTGTCATGCTAACACACAATCGCCTTCTCCACAAAGAGTTTCTGACAGGTATATAGAGAAAACATCTGTCTTCCACACCAGGATGTGTGTTTACAGAGAGTTTCAATGACAACATAATGTGGCCAGTCTGTGCAGGAGCCCACACATCTAACTGAGGTGGACTGCTCTGAAGGCATTGCTGTTTACTCAACCATTCACATGGAAATCTAAACTCACACAGCATCCATGGCTGTGCAGCTGCTGTTGTTTCTGATACTGCCAGGACTAAGTTGAAACAAGTGGCATGGAGAGAATGCCTTCCCTAAAGCCAGCACAGTGTATCACCTGGCTACACAGTTCTTCTGTTCCTGCAGACCATATACCAGGTTTTATTGGTGGTAGAGGTGCGTTTTGCATGCATGGGTTTAGGGGGCTTATTGAGCAGGGGTTGTGCTCTGGAAGTAACAGTGATGCCATGGGGTCCTGAAGTGCTTCACTGAACGCAGGTTGGGCTGGGTCCCTGAGCAATTTTTTGGTCTTGCCTCTTTATTATCATATAAATGGGGTCCTGGGCGTTCATGAAGTTACCACAGTATGTATAATAACAGGGAGGGAAACCCAGTCAGCAGACCTGTTTTCTAGCAGTAGTGCTGATGTTTTGTGCCCTCATCTTTGTGCTGTGGGACTGTTCTCAAGGATAAATAAGTGTAAATACTTGAAAGACTGAACTTCTGTGTTGCTTCCATTTGTGCACACTTACAGTTACTCTTTGGTACCATTTGGGGAGTACAGATAGGCCTGAAAATATATGCTGCTGCTTTCAAACTTTATATCAATACTTTATCTACAGAAAGCAATGCCTGCAGGTTAAAAATGTAGAAAGTAACTCATATATTAATTGAAAATGGAATATGAGCCCTACTTTGCATTTTCTAACCCCTCGTGTATTTTTCCAGGAGGCAGCTGAGGCTTACAGACATTTGTTCAATAACTGGACAGTACCCCTATGTTCTAATGTCATAGTGTATTGGAAAATCATTGTGAGCTGTAAGCCCATCCACCACCTTTGAGCTGCAGTTGTATGGTCCTTTCCAGCAGTTCTATGTATGCAGCAGTATTTTAAGCAATGGTTGGGGGTTTTGGTAAAATAATTTATGCTAATAGCACATCAGGTGCTAGCTTATATATGCATGTACATATATATATATATATATATGAGGTGGAAACAGACCTGGTATTTAGCAGCATTTCATACCATCTCACATCAGTAATATCCACAAGTGGAAACGATGGGCACCAAGGTCACACCAGCTTTACGTATTTCCCTATCCTTGTCTATGTTTCATCATTGTATAAAAGTCTGTGTAATGTTAACTCTTTCTCTTCATGTGTAGTTTGCAGTGTGTGCTGTTGGCACACCTCTTGATTTTCAGCAGACTGCTTGAGAAAGGCAGGCAGAGATTAAGCTTTCAGAAACAAAGGTAGTGCTGATTTCTCCCATTGGTGTAAGTGCACATCTGCTTCAGCTCATCCTCCTACAGCAGCAGACAGCTGCCAGTACCAGGGCTGGCTACAGGCATCAGTGAAGTTTCAAAAGCCATGTCTGTGAGGAGCCTATTAAATCTAAAGAGAGCCTCGGAGGAGCTGTCAGTCACTTATTTTAGCATAAACCACAAGGATTTATAGCATTAGTCTTTCAATTAACTTTTTCCCTCACACACCTATGTCGTTTTTGCTATGGGTGAAATGATAGGTCTTGTCTCCAGGTAACAAAGACCTGTTGATGGTTCAGGATGGCTATATTCATCTTATCTGCATCACTTTGTCCTCTCTCTTATCAGTAGGGAATGCAGTTAGAAAACAGATGGAGCAGCCAACAGCCTATTGTCAGCTGGGAGGGAGTGTCCATCCCACCAGAACCACCTGGTGGCACATAAAGCTCACACTTTCTGTTTAGCAGCCTACTTTCCTTCTTAATTTAGAAGGACTGGACATTTTCTCCTGAAAGCTTTTCCACCCACTCAGTGTTACAGAAGGATAAATGTGTCTTTCATCTGTGCCCTTGAAAGTTGAAACTTGTGTAAGCCTTTCTCTTCTTTCTCTTCTTCCTTTGAGGTGATCAGCGCTTGGTTTTTGCCACAAGTAAATGATGTTCAGTCACTGAAAATAACATTCTGTGCACATTACGCATATTACAGTCACGAGTTCTGATTTGCTCTGTTGGTGAAGTCTAGCTGGTTTCTTTGGGAATAAACAGATCTGGTAAGTGTGACTGCAGTAGGGAAGTGTGGCAGGACACTGTCTATCTGCTTACCTCACAGCCTTTGAAGGGCAGGTAGGAAGAAAGTGTTTGTGATGCACAGTGTTTGATGCATGATTTCAGGACTGGGACTTCTGCAAATGTTTCAGAGCACTAGTAAAGAAGGAAAACCAGAACTGATGCTTTCTCTTCTCAGATGCTTCTCTGCCTGCTGGAAGCCCTCTTTGCTGCAGAGGGGAATAGTGGTATTGGATAACAAGCTAGGGAGCTGGACCATAGGATAGTTTTGCATGAGTAAGCAAATGCCCCGGGTGAATGTGCAAGTAATGGAGAGAGTAAGGTTTGCAAATCTGGAACATAGTTAATAGTAGAGATCTGGCCTTTTTCTTAGCATAGATCAATAAGCATACATTTCTTAGTGCCTAACTTGTTAACTAACCGTATATGGAAGGTCCGTCTGCTCCTTGTCCTCATACCTCCTTATGGATCCTCACAGGCCAAAATCTAAAGCGATGTACTTACAAGGGATACTTGCAGATAGACAAGCTAGCATATACTTCACTAGCATATGTTTTATTAGCATATGTGGGCCATAATGTGTGTGAAATAAAGCTTTTTCTTAACCCTGTGTTTTCCATAGTTGGAGAGGAACACCCTGGGTTGGGAACTCAGGCACACTGCTGGTTTTGTTAAATGGTGATCCCAGCAAAGTCTTAACACAGTGCTGTGCACATACTTTCTCAGAAACAGCAGTTGACCAAGTGGGATGTGCCTCTTTGTTGTCTTGTGCTTGCTTTTTCCCATTGGCTTCATCCTGTGCAGGCTGTGATGGTGGGTAGAGGTTAGTGGCTGTGGTAAGAAGGGGGAGCCTTAGTGTCTCCCCCTATGAGAAACAGTCCATTTGCTTCCAGATGCTCCAGGAAGGAGCCAGCAGGTTTCAGCCCCATTTGCCATCTCCAGTCCAGTGCCACCACGACAGCAGCCTCATTTCCCAGGCTTCTTGGTGCAATGAAGCAGCAGTGCACACACAAGGAGAAGGATGCAAGAGGCAAAAGTTCAGCCTCCTCTTTCTCCCTTGGTGCACTGTCAACTTGGCATTGACTTAAACTCTAGGATGACAGGTAATTTACTCTTATTTGCAGTAGCAAAACAAAATCTCTCTAGTTTTGATGTGAAAAGCATGTACTGTTTAGCTTTTTATTCAGCATTTGTGTATAAATGATGGTGGGTTTTTTTCTGCACTATTAGCCTGTGGGGTGTATTGAGCCACAGTGTCAATATCAAATTATGAAAAAGCAAGAGCTCTTTTTTTAGTATGCTGTCTATTGGCTTTCCTTTTTGTGAAAGGGAAAAAGAATTCATAGCAAAATACAATGGAGGATTTTAGATAATTGTTTTTTGAGCTGCTGATTTTATTTGATTTATAAAAGCTTTTATGTCCCTTTAAACTATTGGATACACTGCAGCGTTGCTAGTAGTTTTAGCAAATGGGTAAGTGCTTTAGAAGGGCAACCAGAAGTGTAATAGAAGTACACTGCAGGAGCAGCCAGAGGCCAACTGCAGAAGGAATGAGAAGTTCCACCAAGCTACAAAGGTCTCGTTAATCCCATTTTGCCTATAGCTATACCCTTTAAAGTTAAAACTCATCGCAGTATTGACTCAGAAGCTATTTTGCCACATTTGCTGCTCATCTCTTGGCAGATAGCTTGTATCATCAAACTTGAGTAAGCTGCAACTCACTTCCCTGGCAGATGTGCCAGACTGCTTGTAAAAAATCACACCATATGCTGGTAACTATTTTCATCAAGTAAATTCCATTTTCTAGTATGTCAAAGAAATTACTCATAGCTCCTTTAGTCATGGCTGCAGTTTGAACAGAAGTATTTATAAGAAGATGTGTTGGCCATCCTCACTCTGAGTTATGGGAACTATCTTAAGCAATGTTTTGTAAAAGCTTGCATTAAAGTAAATCATTAACAGAGGCTTTTCAGTGCTCATAGAAAACACAGCTAAAGTTACTGATGCTGACCACAGCTTGCCAATGTTGGACATGTCTTCTGACATGGTTCCACCCGGAGCTTGTGAAATCAGTCTCTGCTAGCCTTATACTGATTCAAGCATTTTTAAGTAGGTGTTTTTTCACTGTTTGCTCCTATTTGCAATGGCTTAGAATTGCACTACTTTTTTTCCTTTTGATGCCACCACCACTATATATGTAACCTTTTAAAACCTGTAAGATCTACTCAAAAGACTTGAAAACATCAGCCTGCAAAACAAACTGGTTTTGGATTAGCATCAAATCCAGAAATAGAGTTGCAGAATTCTGAGCCAAAAGCTAGGGTTTCCATAAAATAGTGTGATTAGAAAGCCATAGAAATCCCAGGTGATGTTTTGGGGTAGTGGTTTGTGGAAAGCAGCTTAGGATTTCCCTTTGAAAAGAACATTTTGCTATAACAAAGCCCATGCGGCACAAAGGCAGTGGTGGCTTTCATGGGTTTTCCTTCCAGTTCTTTAGGAGATTTTGGAGCCTTCCCAATTTAAAAGGATAAGATTAAAGAGCAGAGATGTGCTTATTGCTGCCAAGCAAAACGCAGCTTTCCTGGTCCCATTTCAGAGCTAGACTTAGCAGTTTCCTTTGTCTTCTTGGAGCTGGGCATTGGAAGAGAGGCTGAGGTGGGAAGGTGGGAAGGTTGATGTGCTGACACAAGTAATATATTTTGTGGTAGCATTTTGCGGTAGCATTTTGCATCAATTACTGAGCTTTGAGCTGCTCATTTGGTCTCAGGCTTTGCAGAAGCTTATGCTAGAACAGCTCTTTTTATGTAGTTTGAAAGCTTTCCTAACTTGGAAAGCAATATATGTTTTACTCTAAGTGACAAAGAATGCATTTAATGGACATTTGAAATTTAAATTGGTATGACTATGGACAAATTTCTTTTGTATACCTATGAAAAATGCTAGACACTTCTGATGATTGTAATTACTGTCATGATTATTGCTTTGTATATAATATTTGATGTTCCTAACCTGAGAAAAGGTTATTAGTCATCATTATTTAGATGCATTCTAGGTGTTTTGGTACATTCAGACTGGAAAAAGCTTTTCTTCTCTATGTACCCCTGTGTACTCCTTTAGCAGCGATGATGATAGCAAGTGTTCAGAGAAGCACTCAGTGTGAACATCCCTAGGGTAAAGCTTACAGTAACCCCTGTAAACTATGCGTTGTACCATCTGCTCTTGGAAGGACAGAACCTTCTAAGACCTCTGCCTGGCAGATTGAATAGCCCTTAGTGAAATAAACAGCAGTAGTCTGTTTGTGATCAGTTAGTGATAAGTCCTAGAGTTTTATTTGGGCATGTTGTAGGACTTTAAACACTGTGGTTAAAGTGCTCCATGGGATTTTTGACCTAAACTCATGAAGGCCTCAGCCTTGAGCTGGCATTTAGGATTATGTGGAAAGCCGAGCTACATGCATGTGTAGAAGAACTCTGCATCCCATGTGATGCACAACTGGCTAAGCTATAGAGCAAAACACCAGGGAGAAGCATGCACTGACCTCAGTCCTCTTGAGGAGGGGGCTGAGGCTTTCTTTACTGATGAGGTGATAGACCCTTGCAGGCTTGGTCAGATGGGATAAGTTATCTGGTTTCTAATTATAGTTCATTTCTTTGTACTGATAAGGAAAACATTTGATGGACTTAGGAGTAGGAGCATAGTATTTATTAAGTGCTCATAGAAAAAAGGGTTTCTGAAATGTTGACATGTTTCTTTCAGGAGTTTTTCCTCATTTGTAAGGAAAAGCTGTTTTAAACAAGCATTACGCTTCCTGTAGGCTAATGATAGCAGAGTTCTGATGGCATTTAATGCCTGCTCTCTGGTGGTTTTACTATCTTCTTAGCTTTAAATACTTAGCCTGTTTCCTGATGTGTACTGCCTGATGCTTTGATATTGCTGGGTGCCAAGCTCCATCTTCTTAATCTGCCCTGAGTACTTGCCAACATCAGTGTTAAGCACAGAAATAGTTCTGTTTGTGTGGGCTTGACTTACTTGTGTCTTTGGAGTTACGTAGGCATTTCTTTGACCAGCTTGTCAAAAGAAATTCAGCATCCCAACCATGTTTTGGGTTGGATCTTTCCCCCACCCCCAAAAAAAGGAAAACAACCCCAAATGTGCATTCCCATTCAATTGCTTCACATCTTCAAAGAGCTGAAGTTAACAGGGATGATTCCAAAGGGTAATTGCAGTCCATTGCATCAGTGCTTAGATGATCATAAAGGAATTTTTTTCCTTTGGTGTTAAAATTGCCTAGGCTCTAATATTATTCAGGTTTTAAAGCTCATTGAAGGAATACTATGATAAAGTATAAGAAACCCTTCAGCAAGTTCTGTTATGTTGATTTACAAGCGTTTGTTACATTGAATACTATTGGATATATTTATCTGAAGTTAATTTCCCTTGAGTTGATTCTCTTGTAACTAGTAGTCCTTTGAAGTCCTAATTACCCTTATATGGATTTGTTTCACTGTTTAAACAGGTAGAGATAAGAAACTATATAGTGTTTATCTATATCAGATAGCATATCCACAAACATGCAGTCTTTTGGTTTTAATCATATTTGTATGACAAGCATAATCAATGGTAGAATTTTCTTGGAAGTATTAACCCTGCTTCCCTACTGTGATGCCCCAGTGTCTGATACAGGAAATGATCATAGCACCAAACTGAAATGGGACCTGTTTTATTGCATGAATCTTGATAACACAAGCCTGTTGATGTTTTGCTTGCTTTAACCCATCTTTTGATATCCTGAAGTGTATCTTGTGTTTTCAGTGCTGGCAGAAGATTAATGACCACAGGCATGTCTGTGCGAGCTGTGCGTAAGAGTGCCTCTTGTAGCTCATGTGAAGAGGCCACGTAGTGAGCGATCCCCATACCCTGAGCCTTATTACTGTAAAGTAAGGAGATTTTTGGCAGGCATAAGCAAGGTCAATTGTCTTGTTAGGCCTCTGGAATTTTCCACTGAAAACATGCAGAGAATGATCTCTGCCAAGGTTGTAGTTTCCCACTGTGTTTTTAGAGTAAGGTATTTAATTGCAATTATAACAGGTGATAAACATTAGCTTTGTAAATGGTAGTAACCCCTAGACTAACCAATTAGAGCTCAGTATCCAAGGCTGTTACATAAGAAACTTAAGGGTGGAAGGGTATAAAGGGAGCACTGTATCTGAATAAACTTTGGTAACGGCTTGATCACATTGATGGTCTCCCCGTTGTCCATGACTCCTGCGTCAACACAGGGGAGCTGGCTGGGCTCTTAAAGGTGCATCAGAAACACAGATATGATGTCTAGTAATTTCTTGTAAGTATTATTCCCAATAGTTGTCTATGTGCTCTCCTGCAATTAATGAGGTAGGAGGGCCTTGACATTGACCCTGTGTGGTGTTAGGGCATGGAGCAATTCATTCTATATCTGTAGATCTTGCTTTATATATCTATTATTTAATTTCTTTAGAATGAGCTGGGAATTATGTCAAGGGCTCTCAAGAAATGATGGCTGATGGTAAGGTCTGTTGTATCATTAAGCAGTCATTCAATTTTCTTCTTCTTCCCATCATTTGACAAGTATACCCGGTAGCAGCAGAGAGGAGTTGCTGGGTTTGTTTCTTAAAGGTAAGGTTTTGCAGGTTGCTTTGTGACAATTACTGCAGCTCCTGCAGTGGAAGTTTGCAGTTACTCAGCTAGTTTGCACTCCTTGAATGTCCTGTATTTGTTGCTACAGAAGTGGGAGGAGAAAATTTTAGAGCAGGGCTCTTGTATTCTTGTAAGGATCATTTCTGTGCATTTAAAGTAAAACTTGTGTGGTTTTGGTTCTGTGTTAACAGATTCCTAGAAAACGGCAGAATTTATGGCAAGACATGATTTTGGGGTGGTTTGTTCACCGTAAGGAATGCTTTTGAGATGAAAGAGGTTTTCTGAAATCAGAGGCCAGTCTTGCCTTTTATCAGGCCATTCACTGATTACCTGCTCTGAATGATAAATGTAAATCATTGCCAGAAACAGTTTCATTCACATTCAGGAAGCTGTTTGTCAGTTCTCCAGGGACGGATGCTCACTGCATTAGGGACTTGCGGGGTTTGAACAGGTGTATAGGGGAGAACATCCTCACAGATCCGCAGGGTCCTTTTGTTTTTCCCTAATGACAAGGAGTATGTCCTAGCAGGAGGAGCAGTTTCAGGTTTTCCATGTAATGCAAAATACCATTACAGAATTCAAATTACCAAATGACACTAAACTGGAATTTGAATGGGAACTAACCAGCTTACTAATAGAGTGTGTATTTGCAAACCTCATGTACTTTCACATCCACGGGAGAGAGGAATGCAAAGGACTGCTTTTTCCTAACTCTCAACAGGAGTGAAAATTAGGATTCAACCTGCAAAGCCAAAGCTGCATTGTTCCCTTCCTGGAGATCAAAATGAGGGTGAGTGTAAGTGAGGGCCAAGGGAAGAATTTGTTCCCAGCTTCAAATTTTACTTCCATGTACAGTTGTGAAACATTGGTCCTATTTCCATAAAATCAGACTTAGCTGGTTTAGTTTTTAGTTTAAAGGCTGCTCTTACTCAGCACCATCTAGTGGGCTGAGCTCTTGTCACTTAGAGAACTGCTGGTCTTTGTAAACGGCACAGCAAATGAGAGTATGCAGCCCTTGTAGTGTGAGTAACATGTTTGTGACTAATTGTATAACAGAACCAGAAGATCAGCAGTTGTTCAGTTGGAAAGGAGCAGTGTGAAGGAAAGGAAGTTTAAGATACATGCAGGTAGCAGTGCCTGTCAGCTCTTGCGTTCCTTTGGTCCCTCCAGCCTGTTTGCCTGTTTCTCTGCCTTACTGTGGAATGTTGACCAGGTTGTAAGCATCTCTAAGGAAAGATTTTGGAGTACTGTTTTTGTGTGCATTACCACAGAACCCAAGTCACAGCCTCACTTATTACTGTGATACAAATGGCATATATGATGCTAACAGTAAGCTTTGAAATCCTCACCTGAGGAGAATGCTGTGGAGTCGTTCTAACTGGAATTGTAGGCACGGGAGTCAGTGTTCAGCTTTTTGAAAAGACATGATTTTGTTGAAAGAAAAGTAATCTGTTGGGAAAACTCTCCCTATAGAGAGCTCATCTGCAGTCAGTGTAATTGTCAGGCCATCACAGTAACTAGCTGCCTTGGGGTTTGGGGAGAGGTAAGTGATCTGAGGCTCAGGTCCTTGGGGGTGCATGGGAATGGGTTTGATTTTTCCAGCTCTAGCAATAAGGGCTGAATCCCCTGGAAAAGTAATGTTTCTATAAGGAATGGATGTCTTTGGGGCTCTGGCTACATCACCAGCATCCTGCTGCTCTCCCTTAAATAAGGTTTCTTTGGCAGCAAGCCCTTCATTTTGCAGCTCCAGTTGCAAATGAAGGGAGAGCAAAGTGGGAGAGATCCTGAGTCTTGGGCAGAAGACACTGACAAAAGCTGCAGACATCTGGGTAAGAGCAGGCAGCAATACACTCAGTGACACCAGGCAAGCACCAGAGGCAAAACCTTCCTCCAGTGCAAGGAGCAGGGGCAAATACAGAAAATAGGAACAAAGCAGTTGCATTAGAGCAAATGCACCAAGTTGTAACAGCTTTCCCTTTAAGCTTCTTGTGTTGTAACATTTCGTCACTTTGGGGGGTGCTTTTTTGTTCAATTCACATGTTTTGGGCAATAAGTGGGTCAGTTTTATACTGTAAATTTGTATGCATTAGCACAACAATATTGTGCTGAGCTTTCCAAAAAAGCTGTTCTTAAATAATTCATGGAAGTACTTCACTTTTCCCAAATCTGAATGTATGAACTAGTTTGTTTCCCGAGTTTAAGGGTACCCAGCATTTGAATAACATTGTTTGATTTTTTTTCTTCCAAGTGTTCAATACAGTGCAGCAGTCAGAGCATCACTTGTCTGCTGGCCTCCTCACAGTATTGCATTGCAGCACAAGCTCTGCAGGCAGAAGTGGCTGGGGTTTGAGATGAATAAAGGTTAAGGGTTTTCCCTTCTCCTGAAGTTTTAAGTTTGAGACAATAGCTGTGGTTACTGATGGCGATACACACATTCATCTGATTGAGTGGGTGCAGTCCTGTTTGGAAATGTACCCACTTGACTTTAGCAGGAAATGTGGGTCCAAAAAGGTTGTAATGTTTAAATGAACAAAGTTAATGACAGGAATACTATTTTATTAGAGGTTTGGGTATAAATCCTACATGCTGGAAAATAACCATTTGTCAAGGAGGTGGCTCTATTTGTAATAGCTGTGAACCACATGTTAGCTAGCATATGGGGACTGAAGAAAACACTTAAAATTGTTTCTGTTTCTCCTCCAGCTCTGGGATTGTACACAGTAAATGCAGTATATGGAGATACTATTACTATGCCTTGTCGTCTAGAAGTACCAGATGGTCTTATGTTTGGAAAATGGAAATATGTAAGTATAGCTTACCTTACATTCACTAAAGCTGGTGTGTTATATTTTTTGTGTGTGAGATCACAAGATTCCAATTGGTAGGATTTCTGCCTCAGATCCAGACATTCATTCCTGTGGTTGTAAAGCTACAAGATTCCAATCTGCAGAATTCCTGCCAAGGGTAGAGTTTGAGGAATTAATCTCATTGTTCAAGAGAAATAATTATTTGGGAGTTTTCTGCCAACCTGTATTAGAGATCTGGCACTTTACCCAGTGGTGTCTCACTTGCTTGATAGAGCCATCGTTGTACATTTGAGTACTTCTGAAGTGGGCTGCCTGAAGCAGGACAGTGCTTTGTCCCTGGGAAAGCGACGTCCCTTGCTTGGTTGGTCTGACAGTCACTGAACACTGTTTCATGCTGTATTGTATTTAATGGATGCTGAAGAAGAGGGCAGAGCAGATCTTAGAGTTTCTGGTAGTTTCACTCTGCTGTTTCTGATGCACAGAAGACAAAGGTGAAAACACGGTGTCCTCTTGGTTCTCTTGGTCAGCTTGAAGTAGGAACATCACCTGATGCGCTTCTATATGCGATTGGTACCCCAGGCCAAAGGGAGAATAAGCATATCAGTCAAATGAAACCTTGAAGGCATGCATACTGAAAAACACCAGAATACCAAAACCCTTATGCTTTTCAGACTGACATCAGCACAGTTGGTTTTCTTGCTTCTGTGAAGTTCAGGTGATTTCTACTCTAACAGTGGATTTATAATTATGTAGTTCTCTCTTTGTAAATGGCATCTACCAGACTGTTTTACATTATCCTGGTCTGCTGCTGGGAGGTGTGTCATAATCCTTCCCAGCTCCTTCCTTTGTACCTGGAGGTTTGCAGCTCTTGCAGCCCTCATCCACTCAAGAGTTCCTTCTCTACAAACATGTTTTGGGAAGTGATGGCAGAAGTCAGTGGGGAATGTTATGCCAAAAAGTTCAGTGAACTGTTTCACATAAGGTCTCAGAAGATGCAGTTGCCTGCATTTTGCAGTGTGTTTGTTTTAGTCTGCTGGCTTTTTGGGGGAAGACACAAGTCTATATGAAGATCCAAGGCTATTTTGAGGGAAAAGAAACTCATTATCTCTGTCTGGTGCATTTGGATTGCTCATCTCAGACAAGTACCAAGCAGCAAATGGTATAGCTTCTTCTAAGTGGAAAGGGACGTGAAACCCAACATACAAAAGAGCCCATCTAGTTGCTATTGTATAAATTCTTGACACAGTGCATATAACCAAGTAAAAATGGTATCTGTTCTCCCAGGTCATCTCCCAGCCAGGCAGTGCTTGGTGTGTGAGCAGATGTTAGGGGTTTTGGCTAGGTGAATATTTCATTGGAAGAAGAAGGAACTACATTTGCTGCTCTGCTGCTTTGGGAGCAGCAATTCATGTTCCTGGTGGGAGCCCAGGAGCACTGGGTAGGCTTAGAGTTAAGAACTCTTTTGACCTTGACAGCCAGTTTCCTGTGTACCAAGTCAAGGCAATACTTTCTTTCCTGTGTGACAGACATCTAGAGTGATTTGAAAGTGGGAGAAGGAGAAAGACTGTAAGGGAATTGAACCTTCACTTTAGCTGTTGCCTCTTGCTCCTTGCCCATCTCTGGCAGCACCCATCTCTTGTAACAGCATCTTCCTGCTTTTGCAGCCTCTGCAGTCAAGCTGAGGTTTTGTGCTAGGAATGCAGCTTGTATGAGTGCTGCAAGGTGCAAGGGATAAAAGAGAATGGAAACCTCCTTCAGCTCCCAGCACAATAGTGAACATAGAGTCAGCCTTTCACCTCACTTTAACTACGGGCAAACAGAACCCATGCCTGCTCTGTGTGTAAGGATGGGGGGAATCAAATCCTGCAGAACTCCACCTGTAACTTTGTCTCTCAAAAATGGTTATTTTTTGTATGGGAGTCTTGTGCAAGGTTGTCAACTTTGTATTTCTTCTTAGGATGGTAACAGCAAATACTGATTAATACAAGGAGGAAGTCTAGAAAATGGTGTTTTGCAGATTATTGGGGCATGCATAAGTAACAACATTTGATTTATGTATAGTCCCATGCCACAAGCTCCTGGCTCCTTTCAAAGCAAACAAAAAAATAGTTAAAAACTAATTTAGAATAAAATAGGCACTTTTGCCTGATTAAATCCTGCATTTGGAATGAAGTCTGTATATCCCAGACAGACAGTGTGAATACGTAAAACAATCATGGAAAGAAAAAGGAAACTGAAGCTTCCAAGTCAAGCTCAACAGAATGCTTCTGTTTCAAGTACTTCTTTTTGTACAGAGTAGCTGGTGCCAGAACCAGCAGGCCTCATCAGAGAAGGCCCTCTGCTATGCTGAGATTGAGCCAAGGGATTGAAATGATCTCTACTGATGATATTCTCTGTGTGTACCACAGCAGTCTTAAACTAGCTCTTGTATTACATTGAATTTCTAGTTTGTATAGCAGAAATTAATCAGGAAAAAACCCATCTGATGTAGTTATCAGATTTTGCTATCAAATGATGCATTTGTACCAATTGCAGATCTTCAGGAACTTCTAAATGAGTGTGCAAACTAGAGGTATTTATCTTTTTATTATAGGAAATGCCGAATGGATCTCCAGTATTTATTGCCTTCAGATCATCAACAAAAAAAACCGTGCAGTATGATGATGTACCAGAGTACAAAGACAGGTTGAGTCTCTCAGAAAACTATACATTAACCATCAAGAATGCAAGAATCAGTGATGAAAAGAGATTTGTATGTATGCTTGTTACAGAAGATGATGTATTTGAAGAGCCAATGATAGTCAAAGTCTTCAGTAAGTAGATCTAGTTGTTACTACCATTAACATTCATCAGCATCTCAATTGTAAAGTACAGAAACTTTTGTTTAAGGGAAAGATTAAAGCCAAGAAAGTAAGTTTGGCTGAGTCAATTACTAAGACTAGCAAATCTCTGCAGCTTTCCAGAATGTAATCTACTGGTGGCATTTATGTAACAGGACTGCCTGCACTTGCAGTTTATTCATGATAAATGCTGGCTCAAAGAGAATTTTAGGCTTTGATAATGACTCACTTATATGATGTCATTTGGCCTTGGAAATGAAAACTGTAAAATTAGCACTGATTATTTTCCATTTGTTGTCCAAGTGAATTTTTCTGCAGGAGGGAAGCATTAACTGTGTGCAGTCTGCAAGATGAGATCAGGGGAGAGGTTTAAAGCAGCACTTAGCAGCCTATATGCAATGGTACAAACTGCGAGGGAGAGAGTGAGAGGCTGGAAAATGAGCTGCCAGCCCCAGATGCTTATTCTGTCCTCTCCAGAGCTACCAGGGGGAATACCGATTTGCAGTTCCCTCTTAGAGCACAGCAAAGTTTTAGTGATACTGCTATAACCCAACTGCAAGGCTGATCTGCAGTGCAAACCCCTGTGCTCTGGGGCACAGTCGTGCTCAGGTCATACAGGAGTGTGGACAAAACTGGCCTTTTCCCAGTGCTGATTCAGGACAGAAATGTAATCCTGCAAACCCTGACTCAGCCCCCTTTTTAGGGGCACAGGTCTGAAGGACAAAGGTTAGCATCTGTAAATGCTGCCCTGTGACTGCAGTGGGTCTCTTCCTCAGCTTCATGTTTTTATATGGTGGGGTATTTTAGCCTTTGGTGCTCTTCAGATGCAGCTTTACACAGAGTAAGTCTGTTGTGGCAGTGTGTTGCCTGCAGGGATGGACAGTTTCAAAGAGATCACACTTCTGCTTGAAAAATGCTAAGTCATGCTTTGGAAGGACAGCCTTGTGCAGAAGGTGTCAGAGTCATCAGGGATGTCTGTTGGTGGCATAAGTGAATTTGAAGCTAGATTAGGAATCAACAGTAATTCTGTTCCTTTGTTTCACTTTCAATTTGACTGCAGGAACAATTGAATTAATGACAATAGGGAGGAGTGTGCTCAGAGCACACATAGTGAGCACAGTGCTTCAAAGGAAATGATGAAGAATTATCATGTTTACTTACCACGCAGCAGTAAATAGGTAGATGAGAAAGTGGTATACAGTAAAATTAAATGCTAACTGCTTGAATTACTGTGTATTGTACTAAATATTAACACAAGGCTAACTCAGCCAAGGGGTGGATTCGGAGACAACTGCAGGAACAAACTTGCCAACAAAGTGTTCAAGCTGACAAGCAGGTATTCTTTATTGCTGCACCAGGAGGCACGGGGGATAGCTCCTTCTAACGTGTCTCCCTATTGCTACACAAGCTGTCTTTCTATATTCCCTGGACATACATACATATTCATGAGGCTACGTATGGATTACATCACTTTCCAGAAAGCTCCCCGCATGTGTACAGAATTGTGGTGCTGGTCTCTGAGGGTCGTTTACTTCTTCCAACAATCTTCATCACTTCTGGCAGCCTTTGAAGCACGCGCAGTAGATGCTTGTACCAGTTTAATTGGTTTGTTAGCACTAGAGATATAATAACCCTCCTGTCCTCCTCGGTTAGTTTACCCGTAGCCTATCCTGGACACCTGCTATTCCCAGATACTCCTTATTCCTGCATCCTGTTCTTCTAGACTGTTTTTCTTAAGACTACATCAACTCTAATGATTTATCTTGTGCCAGGATGTTCTCCAGCTGTACTCTATTGTTTTTCTATGTATTATGCACCTCAGTAATTTTCCTTTGCTACTGTTACAAAGCCATCAAACTTAACATTGCTTAAAACTAATTCTAAAAGTTTATATATTCCATTTTGTGTTCCCCCTGTTTCAGAGCACAGCTTGTATGTTTTATTGTATGCATTAGTACTAATAGAGAAATCTTCTATTTGTGAGAGAAGGTTAGGTTAGAGGATGCCACACGTACTGTGGCAAACTTAGCACTACAAAGAGCAATAACCCTTGCAGCTTTTAATGTTGAGTTCACAACTTTATTTAGGGTTATTTTAACATTTCTTTGTGTTTCACTTCCTTACGTCTGGTTTCTGGTTTTTCATTTTTGCTTGCTTGCTTTCTGGCTTGCTTGTTCTAATTACAAAAGAGTTAAGAATAGCCTGCAGGCTTCATTTATTTAACCAGCAGAGTTTCTAACTTATTGAACCACAGATACAGAGCTAAACTGCAGCAGTGCGGACCCTCGTAAACCAAAATCTTGTGCACCTGAAACTCAGCTGTATCCCAGAAGTGGTGCCTGACACTGGGTTTTACTGGAGCTTGTCATGTCCTCAACTGTGCTACCTGATTAACTCAGAACTAAGGAGCTGAAATGGTTCATTGCACAGGTACCACCTGCTAGTCTCATTTACTGGACTGCTCAAACAAGCTCTACCAGCTTTCCAGATGGATCTGTCAGCATCTTTTTAGTGGAATTAAATGGCCATGCTTGGTTTTTGCAGGCAGTAAGCTTTTTCCCCCCTATTATAGGATCTATACAGAGTTGCAAAATACTCTGGCATGCTTTTAAACTGAGAGATAAGCAGTGGGCTGAAGCTGCAAACCCACGAAAGTGGGCTCTGCTGCTGCCAAGTTTACAGTTTCTTCTTGCTTCATACCCTGAGCTAGTAAATGCCAAATAAGTCTTCTGTCGGGAATTACCTTGGTGCACGTGCTGTGGCTGTGGGAATCTGGCAGTGGGTATTTGCTGTCAGAGGCTCCTCTGAGGGAGAATGTGGCTGCTTCTCAACTGGTACATTTCTCTGCTCAGTGACCAGGTCATTCAAACAGGGAGAACCACACAGGGCTACAGAGCAGGAGTCTTCCCTTTCCTTCAGTAGGAGCATTGCAGGGCTGGGAAGCCCAAAGGACCAAAAAGTGTTCTTCTCAAACCAGACCTGAGGGAGATAGGAGATGAAAGGAAGCAAAGCTGAGGCAAGGAAGGGTGTTTTAGCTTAACCAGCTGGTGATTTGTAACAGGCAATGAAACTGTGAATGTTTATGGAACCCAAAAATCTGAACCAGAAAGCCTGTTAATGGTGTTGTGAAACCACACTTGCTTGAATTAACATTAAAAGGTTTTGTCCTTGACAGGTTCTTACAGAGACTAGGTTAACGTTTTTCCATTAAAAGTAGCAAAGGAGAAATAAGTATGCACATATCTTAAAAGAATAATCTTTACTAGCCCTTTGGAGAAACTGTGATGGTTTTGGTGTATAGCATTGATTTCTTTTTGGTTGTTTGAGTTTTTTAAACTGTCAAGTTAATAGGTTCTTTTATTGCCTTTCATTTCCTTTTTGAGCTGTTCTTGTTCCATTCTGGTGTAGTCTTCCAAGTGAACAATATGTGTGCGTTTGTATGCACACAAATACACACATATAAACGCACACGCCTACAGAGCAAATGGATTATTGTTGAAACATGCTGGCTTGCAATCTCTGTGATGGCAGGAACAGCACACCTGCACATCAGCTCATCAGTGGGTAGAGATTTTGGCAAGGTAGTAAGTTCACTTTGGGCTGGGATTAGTGGCACACACACATTATTTATTGTAGAGCTTGATTTCCATAAGCTGGCATGGTTGAAGATGTTTCCGTCTGTAAAAGTATATAATATGAATGCATTTTAATGCAGTATAGCTAGGTGCAGAGGCGCTTTTTAACTGTATAAACATTGATTTTTTTTTTTCCCCCTTGCTTTTCCCATCTCCCCATAAAATTGTGGGGAAAACTGTCTCTTTTGAAGATAAAAAATTTGCATTCCGGGCTTCATGCCAAACTATTTTAACAGACAAGTTATATAGTCTCTAGAAAGTACTCTTTTATGATGGAAACATTGATAGATCCTCCACTTTGGCAGGCTAAGAGGTCCATCTACCATAATAAAAGCAAATAAGAAGACATACTGGCACTGAAGAAAAAGTTTATATTTTTTTAAGGAAGTCATAACTAACTCAGAATCAGTTTAAGTAATTACATTTATCTCTATCATCTGAATTTCTTACAAGTAACAATCACAGTTAGAAAAGTAAACATTAGATTGATTACGTTGAATTGGTTCCTTTATAATGTGACAGCTCAGCTACAGTAATACCCACAGTAAAGCTGCTTTTCTGTTGCTATCGTTTCTATACCACTCGTATCTTCTCCAGCGTGTGTATCACATAAATCAGATCAAGTTCCCTTCCCAGGTGCCGCACTGGTCTGCCTGGCTAAAAAATGTGTTGTCAGAACCCGTGGAATTCATTATGACATGTTTTAAAGTGATGGCTTTTCCCTTTTCAATCCATTTGCTAATACTGAAATACAAGTATCTCACTTTTTCCTTGTAACGGCAAAGTCCATGAGGGCTCTTTAGTAACATTCTGTTTTTCCAACAGCTGTTTGTGCTCCCTTCACTAGTACATTTATCCTATTTATGTTTTAGAACAACCCTCTCAACCAGAAATCTTGCATCAAGCAGACTTCTTAGAAACAGAGAAGCTACAAATGGTAAGAGCATCATTCTCCCTCCACGTTTTGTGCCTGACAGCTGCCTGAAGTCAACATGGAGAAAGGTGTTGGGATGAGGCTCAGAGAAGGGTGCATGTGTGTCTGTGAGAGATCGTGGTCTATAGCCAGTTCCCTCACCACTGCTGTACTGGCCCATCCTTGTCTTAGGCCCACCAACAAACCCTCTTCCAAACTGCACCTAAGCCTTGTTGATGGGTTTTGTCCTATTTAAGGAAAACGGTTGGGATTAAGCGTTTGAACCTATGAGAAATTTTTACCCAAAGCACCATAAGCAAAAACTGAATTTATGTTAAAACATAGAGGAGAGAAACAGCAACTAATTCCTGTCTGTTCTTGCAGCTTGGGGAGTGCGTTGCAAGAGACAGTTATCCTGAAGGCAATGTTACGTGGTACAAAAATGGGAGAGTTTTGCAGCCCATAGAAGAAGGTATGTTTCAATAATAGGCAAGATCTCTAAATCCTCAGGCAGGTGTATGCGTGAAGAACTGTCTTTGTAAGAGTTGCTCTACTTTAGTTTAATATATTATTCCTTTAATGAAAACTCCTGGAAAGATGAAACTGGAATGAAGCTTGTAGGCCATTCAAAGCACCCAAGCTATGCCATATAATCTCTTCCTTTCAGTTCCAGCTTTAAAACTACATCATGGGGAATGAGGGTTGCCTTTGTTAATACTATTGCAAAGCTATTCTTGAGCCTGTGTAGCTA
The DNA here is from genome assembly GCF_012275295.1 of Melopsittacus undulatus. Lineage (NCBI taxonomy): Eukaryota > Metazoa > Chordata > Aves > Psittaciformes > Psittaculidae > Melopsittacus > Melopsittacus undulatus. The sequence goes on from NC_047532.1 coordinate 622,309, forward strand.
GTGGAAACCTGAATCTAATTTCCAGCTTCTTATTAGGTGTTAACTGTCTCAGTTTCATACCTGGCCAATATTGTGTTTGGAACATGTAGATAATCATGTCTTTATGCAGGTCTTAATTTTCCAGGATATTTACAAAGAATGATTGTTTTCTCACTCTCTTTCAAATTTGATTTTGACAGGCTAATCAGACCACAATATTTTACCTTCCATAAAGTAGACAATACTTACAAAATTCAGTTGTAAATATGATCCTAAAAACTGTTTTTCCCAGGATTTTTGAGACCTTCTTTCTGCTTAAAGATTGAGCTGAGATTTGTATTAAAACCCCCACCAGTTTACAGTTAGTTTTCTGGTTTGATTTGCTCTGAGATGTACAGCATGTTAGGACTTTGTTGTTGATAACACGTTCCTGATGTACATCAGTGGCAATACTAGAGGAAAACTGTACAGTCTCTTGGGTAATTTGTTGTGTTGCTTGCCTGTTTGTATCCTGATAACCAATACAGAGTAAGCAATAACATGTAGGAAAAAAGGCTGCAGGTTTGCCTGTGTGACACTGAAACACTATTTCCTTTTCAGTTGTGATCATAAATTTGCAGAAGATTGTGGACAAGTCAACTGAACTCTTCACCATGACATCATCTCTTCAGTACAAGCCAACAAAGGAAGATGCGAACGCCAGGTTCACCTGCATTGTGACATATTATGGACCATCTGGCCAGAAAACAATACAGTCTGAACCAGTTGTCTTCGATGTTCACTGTAAGTTATTAGAAAGCACTTGTTATTTTATGGAGTCTAACTTGGGTGTGGGAAACAGAATCAGAGACATTCTACAGAATTACAGACATTGTTGCTTGCCTGTTGAGATGGTTTCTTCAAAGCTGATTTGCAGCAAGAAGGCCTGAGTACACTCTGTGTAATTTTTACTTCAGATATACCTGATACTTCTTCCTAACATTAGAATGCTGAATCTCAGGACTGTGTTGACAAGATGAAAGTGGTAGCCACAAAAGCTTAGTGAAACACACTTTTCAGAGCTCTAGCAGAGGTTAGAGTGGTTGATCAGTGACTCTTTGTACCCCCTGAAATACGCAATAAATATACAATGTGGTTTTTAGTATACTAAAATGTTGTCATTTTTGCAGAGACAGCACCAAACAGCTAATGCAGGCAGACTACCTTGCACATAATGCAGTAGCTTGTATACAGCTGTAAACTGCTGATTTTTACATTTAAAATGTATCATTTGAATACTGGTAGATTTTTACATAGAAAATCTATAAATAGTGACTTCCAGCTGGCCTAAGTCCTAAAGCAGCTTTGTGGAAATTGTCATTCTCCTTTGGATAAAAGAAATGGGCTGTTGGCAAGGAAAGGTCATAGTTGGTGGTAGCAATTAGAGAAGGGGGGAAGAGGGTTTCAGAAGTCCTTGTTTTGGGAGTCTCCTACATTAGAGATATTCAAGGCCTGCCTGGACAAGTTCCTGTGTGATGTACTCTAGGTTACCCTGCTCTTGCAGGGGGGTTGGACTAGATGATCTTTTGAGGTCCCTTCCAACCCTTGGGATTCTGTGAGTGATGCAGTCTAAGTATACAGTCCAACGGCTAATGGGATCTTGCTGTACCTTGTGTAACAACTCTGTAATGCGCTTGAATACAGGTCTTCCAAGGTTGGGATAAATTTGATTACATAACAGGTTAGAGTCAGACACTTTATATTCATGCTACTTCCAGCACTGGTGTCTCCCTTGCAATTACGCAGTTGTGGCCATGGTGGATCTGGGATAGCAGCATTCGTTTAGTGAGTAACTGTCTTTTGGATCCCAGACTTGTGCTGTTGTGGAAAGCAGACTCTCAGGTTTAGAGAAACACATGGTAAGGTGGGCCAGGCTGGGGATATGTGCCACTGAGAGGCAAGATACAGCTTCCCCAGGCTCCTCTTGTTTATTTGTGAAAGTAAGGGAGCGCATTACCTGTGCTAAGCAGCGCTCAGCATTGCACTGAACGCTGTTTTCCTGTCATCAGGTTGTGCTTTCCTCAAAAGGATGACCTCTTCACCTTAAGTAACAAAACACTGATTTGTTCTCTACTTCTGTAAATACTTTTTTTTTCCAGTTTGGAGTATGAAATCAAAGATTTGCTCCTGGTTGATTGCAGGAGATAGAAATGTAACATATTCCAGCAGGGAAGACTGGTGATTTTTAAGAAGTCATTCTTATCTGTCCATTTTTAATCCCATTCTGTTCATCTCTGTGGGAAAACCTGTTCCAAATTAAAATCCTAAAAGTCATCTTCATTATAATTCATAGAATCATAGAATAGTTAAGGTTGGAAAGGACCTCAAGATCATGTAGTTCCAATCTGCCTGCCATGTGCGGGGATGCCTCATCCCTTTTCATTCTTGAGACAGCTTCAGCTCCAAAGGTGCTGAAATGGGAGCTGTTTGGACATGGAAGGGAGTCGAGGCTACTGTATCTGAAGGAGGGAGGATGTAGCTTGTTGAAACCCAATACCCATCCTCCTATGAGGAGGCAGGATGCTGTGTTGGGGTTCTCAGTCATTAAGAGGCCACAGCAAAATGCAGTTTGTGTTATTGAGAAATCCCACAGCAGAAGACAGACAGGATGAATGCCTTAAGGGTCGGCAGGGCTGTGAAGCACACGCTTCACTAACCATACAAAATCAACTGTCAGGCAAGGGTTTCTCTGCTATGTAATTTCTTTTTTAGTGTCTAATAAGATGTGCTCTACTGTGTCTTGATGCAAGACTGGCATCTTTGGTGGGATTTATTTATCCGTTAAAGCTAAAGCATGGAGAGCTGTCTGCCCCTGTTCCTGTACTTCTGTTCATTTTCCTCTTTTTTCCTTTTTAAATATATTTAGGTTTCTACTTGAAAAGAACAGTATCTATTAAATATATTCTGTCTCTGTTTAAAAAATTACCATTGTGAAATGTAAGTTATAGTCCAACTTCACTGAACATGACAGAAGTATGTTACATTTTCAGTTTTGTTGACTATGTTAAGGGTCCTATTATGTTCACCAGATTCATATTTCTGAAAGCCCGTAGTGTTCAGCATATAGAATAGGCTGAACATAGTCACTTAGTTCATATTTCTTTCTTTTTAATGCAAGAAGGTTATTATCTAGTACTGATGCAAGGCATGGAGAGCTTCAGTTGTTCTTCTGATTGCTGCAGTCCTCCAAAAAGTAAGCTTCATGGAGAACAAGTTAACGTCTCATAATGAAATCACACCATGGAACTGTTTGTACCCATCAGGGGTTTTTTCCTTTGAAGTACATGACATGGTTGTAATCATTGCTGTTTCAGGTACAGGTATTTTGGTGAACAGAAATGAATGAAATCATATGGCTTATTTGCACTTACTTCATTGGCAAAAATGCAGAAAGTGTGATTAACGTCAGTTCTTTTTACATGTGTGAATACCTTCACCTGCTGGATGATAAAATCATGTACTCTTTGGCCATGAATATTGTCTGCATAGTGTAAGAGTGCAGGTTTTTTGTGGAAGCTGTTAAATGTGTACATTTCCTTCACAGATCCAACAGAGAAGGTGACTATTCAAGTGCTGTCACACAGTAGTACGGTTAAAGAAGGCGATAACATCACTCTGAAGTGCTCAGGAAATGGCAACCCTCCTCCACAGGAGTTCCTGTTTTACATTCCAGTAAGTCCTGCCTTGATGTCACTGTGTAGTGAAATACTCTGTATCATCCCTTCCTACAGATACTGCTGCATGCCAGTGTATCTGTGGTTTCTCTAACAAATGAAGGAGGGAATTCAATGCAACAAAACGTCAAGATAGACATCAGCCATTGCAGCTGACTCTCAGAATACCTATCGTGAGTTGGCAAGTTATTCTGAAGAAGCATCTCTTACACCCCACCTACCTGAAGTTTCTTGAGGCTTGGACCCACTAAAAATTACTTAGTTCATTTTCCATCATCTGCTATTCTGTTAAGAAGCAGTTTTGACTAAAGCCATTCAGCATCTTGAATGAAACCGTCTCATCTGTTGTCATAACAAGCAAAGACCTAGCAGGGAAAGTACAGGAAATCAATTCAGCTGGTTTTTTTTTTACTTTCACAGATGAATCTTTGTGCAATTTCTTTTCTTCAGTTAATTTATTAATTGTTGGCATAACAACACCAAAAAGAACAAGTGTGACAGCACAGAAGAAAGGGTAGAAAAAAATCTGTCAAATGCATAAGTTGCATAGTACCATTAATCTTAGTATTGGTGAAATCCACAGGCAAATGAGGCTTTATATTCCTAGTCCTGCTTCTCTTCCTATTTTATATCCCTTTTTGTTCCTACTGCAGTAGCAAGCAGAGCTGTTTTTGAGGGAGGCCAGAGGCAGTGACATGCTTCAAGGTATTTCCAAAACTGCATGTCACCTTTTGAGCGTAATCCTCATCCACTTTGGACCCCTGGCATGTTTGAATGGCTAAAGAGCAGCAAGGGAAACTAGGAGCTGAAGTCCTCCTGTCTTATAACAGCCATTTAGATTCAGTGAGTCACCCTGGGAACCCACTGCCAAGGAAGGCAGTATGTGGTATCTCCCCTTGCTCTGCTATCACAGTGAGTGAGCTAAGCACCCAAGTTTGTCTTACCTTCAGTCTCCCTCTACCTGATACCAGTCCTTTTTCTGTAGGTGAGTTGGAATTGGTGATTTCTTTGCCAGACTCATGGGTATATTAAATCTGTTTCTGAATTCAGAGATACAAATTAGGGGTTTGTTCTACGTTTGTTTCAAAGGTAGTTTAAATCAGTCAGTTGTAATTGGGACGGGGGGGAACTGGAGAACTGGACAGCCAGAAAGCAATGCTTGCTGCCTAATTCAAAACACCAGTTCTTGTAGACAAATACATATAAAGTAGTGTATACCCTAACAGACTCCATACCGTGATATGGATAGAGCAAGGTTGGTTTGCGCTGTTTAAAAACTGTGCACTGCAGTACACTTAATGATTTTTCCTAAACTGAATATATAATTTCAGATACAGATTTAGAAACACAATTTGTTCTGCTGTTGTGGTTTCTGCAACACTGTGTCTCCTGCTTTCTCCCATTTTCTTTCTGCTAAATGTTCGGATTTTGTATATTAATATCCTCTTAAAAGAAGTTAATCATTCAATTAAAAGAGTAAGCTCTTAATTGTAGGTGGTTTTTAATACTCTGATGTCATGCAGGAAATAAACCTTAGTATTACTAACAGGTAATTACACTTCAGTGTGCTGTGTCTATACGTATTCTGGAGTATTTCACTACCCTTTAATAAGAAAAATCCTCATAAGAAACAAATGTTTTTAGCAGGCTCATATGCAATAGATGTTCTGTTTTCCATCCACAGGGAGAAACAGAAGGCATAAGAAGCTCAGATACTTACGTAATGACAGATGTGAGGCGAAATGCAACAGGAGAATATAAGTGTGCTCTGACTGACAAAAGCATGATGGACTCGACCACCATCACTGTGCACTGTAAGTCATTGAATTTTGCACTCCTAGTTAGGATACAGACCTCTCTTGGACCTTCTGGGATGCTCTCTCTCTCTCTGCTTTATGTAGGTAGATCAGTCTAGTTAACATGTAGGAGAACTGTGCAAGGTCCTACACCCGGGTCAGAGCATTCCCAGGCACAGCTACAGGTTGGGCAAAAAGGAAATTCAGAGCAGCCCTGCAGAGAAGGACTTGGGGGTGTTGGTCAATGAGAAAATGAACATGAGCCAGCTTCAGTGTGTGCTCACAGCCCAGAAAGCAACCGTATCCTGGGCTGCATCAAAAGGAGTGTGACCAGCAGGTCTAAGGAGGTGATCCTGCCCCTCTGCTCTGCTCTTGTGAGACCTCACTTGGAGCATTGTGTACAGTTCTGGTGTCCTCAACATAAAAAGGACATGGAACTGTTGGAACAAGTCCAGAGGAGGCCACAAGGATGATCAGAGGACTGGAGCAGCTCCTGTATGGAGACAGGCTGAGAAAGTTGAGGCTGTTCAGCCTGGAGAAGAGAAGGCTGCGTGGAGACCTCATAGCAGCCTTCCAGTATCTGAAGGGGGCTACAGGGATGCTGGGGAGGGACTCTTCATTAGGGACTGTAGTGATAGGACAAGGGGTAACGGGTTGAAACTTAAACAGGGGAGGTTTAGTTTGGATCTAAGGAAGAAATTCTTTCCTGTGAGGGTGCTGAGGTACTGGAATGGGTTGTCCAGGGAGGTTGTGAATGCTCCATCCCTGGCAGTGTTCAAGACCAGGTTGGATGAAGCCTTGGGTGACATGGTTTAGTGTGAGGTGTCACTGCCCATGGCAGGGGGTTTGGAACTACATGATCTTAAGGTCCTTTCCAACCCTAACTATTCTACGATTCTATGTTGTTGAAGTGGTGTTAGGGTGTTTTTATATTTTCTAATGTATTTCTGTTTGAGAACCTTAAGTTTCTTCGTTCATTGACCAAGATAGCTTCTCTTTATGTAACTGTTGTATACTTTGTGATATTATTGCACTTTCACATACAGTGAAAGTTCTGGTACTCTGTTTCACTCATGTGAACGTATAAATGGCAAATTGTTATGCTTCAGCTGTGCCTTGGAATGTACTCAAACATGTACAGACAGGCCCACTGGTATCAGTGAAAGTTATTCTTCATAGTCAAATGCACATTAGTCTTATATCCTCACATCTTCCCTCAGTGAAGTTAATGTGTAAGTCAAGGGAAGAGACTCAGGAATTCCTTATGTTCACACAGGACAAGTTACTTTTTTCCCTTTTCCCAGAATCATGAGAGCTACAGCACTCAGTAGAGTTTCTTTTGCTGGATATTAGAGTATTTAGTCATACTTCATCTGCAGTGCTTTGAAATCACTCACTGGACTGGTTGAACCATTGAAACAAGGATAGCTTTTCAATAGTTGCTTTTGATCTCTTTATGTGAGAAAACAAGAGCAGGAAATGCTCCAGAACTTGGCTGTACCAGCACAGGCTATGACTTGAGACTCAGGCCAATGGTTCTAGGTTTCCCCTAAAAAAAGTGGTTGTCTGTAGTCTTCCAGGTTTGGAGGGACGTGATGGATAACGAAGTTTAAAGGCTTCCACAGTGATAATGCTTTATATGAAAAGAAAACTCATGTTTGTATACGTGGGTTTAAATTTTTTCCTTGGAAAAGGAACAATTCGTGCTGAAAATGTCTGTACATGAATAATTACACTATTCCATTTAATGAATATTTTGCATTTAATAAGGTCATCTGCTGTTTTCCTTCCCAGTCCTTCTCTTTGCCAGGAGCCTGGGTATGTAAGATGTGAAGAGAGCTCTGTACTACTGCCACTAGCTGCTCAGTAACGAAGGTAGCTTGCTGGTAGTTCACTGTGGTAGAACTGACCCTTTTATTTTACTCCAAGTGGATTTCATGTCTGCTTGTACTTCCATAAATAGTTAGGCTAAAGAATGGCTTCCTCAGCTCCAAGTTATTTATAACAAGACAGTTTTCCTTTCGCCGCTATTTTGTCTGCATGTCAGAAGAGCTTTACTACAGAAGGGAAGCATGTATTTTCTTGACAGAAGTCTTTCCAGTGTTGGCAGCTAGAACAGCTACCCAGAACTCATAGGTACACTGAAGGACCCTACTGCTTCTCATCAATTATGGTTCATTTTGTGTCATTTTGCTTTTGTTACAACACCTCTATCTGCAGTAAAGCCTTTGCTTAAGTGAGGCTCAGTGACCTGGAGTAGTTCTGAAACCCTTGAATGCCCAGACCATGCGTTATCTTTAAGCAGGTTCAGTATCTTGCTGTATGCTGGTCTAAAGCATTTACGCAGCATGTTTGCTTGTGAGAAGAGCTCCCCTGAAAAAGTCATAAACCTCTTAGATGCTCTGTAATATCCTCATGCATCTTTTAATTGCCTGCATTATATCAGCTTTCCAGCATAACTCCGTAATTTTTACTGCTTTCTCCTTGTAATGTATTTATATATATTTTTGGTGCTATAGCTTTTATTTTTTAAATAGATTTATTATTTTAATTTTATTTTAAACTTAAATTTATATTTATTTTAATATTATTTTAAATAGATTATTATTTTTAAATAGATTTTATTTTTTTAAATGACTGCATAATGGTTTTTTGCCCTCCAAATAATACTTATTAACACCTATCAAATCCCACTTTTTCTCAGTCTTTTGCTTTATTGCTTACTTTTTCACATATGGGTGAATATTGCTGTGTATGTTCTTACACTGACAAAGCCTTTGTTCTGAGTTGGGGCTTTTGTTTCCTCACATCCAATCTTGGCACTTCAGATTTTCTTCTTTTCACTTAAAAAAACAAATGAAACAAAAAACCCAACCCCACAAACAACCAAAACTACAAAAACCCCAACCCAAAACCACAACAAGAATCAGGCAATATAATCATTTCAGTTTAAATCTGTGAAACTACTGATAGTGATTTGTTACGTTTCAACTCTTGTGCTTTTCCCCAAACAGATTTTATTGAGCATTATAATTACACTGGTTCCTTTCAGTGTCTAGGTTAGGGCAAAGTGTGTTGCACTGGTATGAGAGTACATCAGCATGTTATAGACCTTAAATATTTTTTGTAGCAGAATATCTGATGATATATGAATGCGAATTGTGAGATTAAAGCATCCCAATTACTCAGTGTTTTATGTATAAGGTAAAGCAAGGGGGTAAGAAAGAGCCTCTTCCTCTACCCACAGAACATAAGGGAAAACCTGACAACCTGAGCTCTTGTCCCCAGAGCAGGTGCAGGATCTGTGCAGCACGGTCTCAGTTTAAGGTCTGGCATATCCAAGTGCTTGCAGTTGGTGCTGTTTGTCCCTCCACAGAGGGTGCATCCCGACAGGATTGATGTGGGTTTGGGTTGTTAACTTCCTGCCAGCTCTGCTTCTTGAGTGAGTTTGGTCAGGGTCAGATGATGGAAGCCTGCAGGGGCAAAGCCTTCTTACCACCACTTAAGAACTGCTATAGTAGAGAACACTGTGCATGGTAAGGAAAGAATCTAGCGGTACAGGATGGGCATTCCTTCCTTCAGCTATGAAGAAGCAGACGACTGTTTTGACTCACAGTTCCTTTTATCTCTTCCTGTAGTTGTTTCTGCATGTAAAACCCAGTATGGAGCAGGGCTGTGGAACCTGATCTGTGTGATGCTTTCCTTTCTGCTAAAATGTGCTTTTTGGGGAAATAGGTTGGCAAACCTTCCAGTAAATCACAGGCTTTAGCATTTGTGTTTCTCTGTAGGTACTTCTAATAGTCTTGTGCTATAGGCTCATTGCAAAGACAGGGAAAATCTCCTTTTAAATGTCGCATGGAAAAATCTATTCTCAGTATACTTGGAGAACTTTCTGGTTGTTTGCTGGTATATTTAGGGAGTTGAGACTACAGGCAAGAGCTGTGCATAGTTTTCCCAGTTGCAGCACAGTATTCCTTTGTAGACCTCCTTTAAATGCTGGGAGCCTGTCCTGTAAGGGCAATAGAGTTTCACAACAGAAATGTTTGCTACATTCTTCCCCACATTAATTCCATACCTCTCGCACATGATGTGTTAATACATGCCAAATGCATTCTCTGTCTGTTCCCTGTCCTACTTGGTATGCACAGACAGTACTGAAATCAATGCAAGACTTCAAGTGAGACCACATTAAGAGCTATCATATATTGAAAATGGTGCCTGATGAAAAGTTTGTTTATGAAGAAGGGTTCAAAGCCAAACAGGAAATGTATGGAAAAATCTTTGCAACAAAGTTTTTCTCTTTTAGTGGCAAGGAAGATGAATTTTGACAGTCTTCCGAATGCAAGAAATATTTTCTGCTCACACTTGTGTACCAAGAAGAAATGATTTACTTGATAGAGCATATAAGTTGAGAGGTAGAAGTCTCTATGTTGCTTTGTGGAGCCTACAGATAACCTGGCAGAATATTAATCCAAATGAGATTTGCTTCTGTAGAGTTCCTAGCAGGGATCCTGTGCTAAACAGTAGCTTAATTCTGTACTTGCTTCTTAAGTCACTGTAGAAATACTGCTCAGAGGTATGGGGTTCACCGCACACACTGTACATTCTCCTGAACTTCTAAAGCAACCCAGACCATTGTGTGAGAGGGACTGTAGTCTGTTATAACCCCCCAGGCAAAAAACCAGGGTAGGGGTGTCACAGGCATGCTGTCATAGCATCCCTCCTGTATGGTCTTTGATGATCGCTGAGGTTTGAGGTGTTTGCTTGCTCCAGAGAACAAAAAGTTGCAGTAGAAGCTGAAGAAAACTCATCCTGAGGGCAGGGAATAAAAACCTCTTAGCTTTGTCTTCAACCACCCCTCTGCCTTGGTATTGTGTGCTCTAGAATAACAGAGCAAGAGAAACCATCCTGTACACTGAATCTGTGTATCAGTGCTCCCTGACTGCGTCCTGTTCTTAATTCTGGGTTTTGTTTAGGTCTTTTGTTTGCTTGTTGAAGCAATGCTGAGGTCTGGAGAATCTTGTTAGTTTGGTTGCATGTACAAGTGTGGGGAGGCCATGTGAGGAATCCCCATAGGAATACAGAAACAAAATGCCATTTTATCTTGTTGGTAAGGTCTTTGCAGAGATGAAAGTACAATTCTTGTGACCTTTCAGGCTAGGTATTAGACTTGTAACACAGATAATAATATAGACTAATAGTACATGATGGACCCTTGTTGTTCCCTCAAGTTCTGCCTTTGATTACCATAGTGTACCCAGGGCAACCACTGAATGAAACCTAGAGCTGACTTCACTGTTTTGTTGTGGAAAACTCACTGTTTTCCCTTTCCTCTACCAACTGTGATTTTTACCCCTTTTTTTAATCCTTTTTTTTAGTCTGCTTAAAAGCCAAAAGGGGAGTTTTGTAGTCCTTTCCCAGCAAGGACAATATCCATGATGCAACCACGTGTGCTTGCCTTTTGATAGCATGCGTCTGTGAGTGTGCGTGTGTGTGTGCATCTGTCGTGCACACCAAGCAACTTGGCTTACAAGCAAGGAACCATGAGAGGGGAAGCAAACCAGAGGTTTAGCTTGCCAAACTCTGCTTTCTCAGTGTAGGATCTTCAAAGAAATCACTAAACCACCAGATCTATATAATAGAAAACAGAGAAGTGTTCCATGATCTTTCTCTTACTGGTTTCACCCTGTCTTGTGTCAGACTCAAGTAAAACTGCTGTAGTGACCCTGGAGTCAAAACAGGTCAGGCAAAGCCTGGACACAGAGTAAAACAGTCTTGGGGTGAACGTCTGACACGTGTTCTTTCTGTGGCAGATCTGGATGTGCAGCTCACTCCCAGTGGAGAAGTGACCAAAAAGGTTGGGGAAGCTCTGCCTGTGTCCTGCACGATTTCCTCGAGCAGAAATGCCACTGTGTTTTGGATCAAGGTAGGTTCTGGAGTGATTTCCAAGGCAAGGCAAGGGCGATTCTATAGAGTGTCCCAAAATTTATGTGGATTCCAAGTGGGAAGAGTGGAAGATCACAAAGTTTTTGGTTGTCTGTGGCTTGGGTATTTTCACGTTACGTTGCAGTGTTGGTGTATGTACACTCTGAGCGATTGAAAGCACCTTTTTTATTGTGGGTCACAAAACATCCATAATTATTTTTATAGAAATAATTTATTTTTATGGAAAAGAAAGAAAAATTTTCTAACAATGAATGGGACATTATGATTATCATCATCTATCTATCATTTATCTATCTGGCAAGGCTGCCACTCTTTCAGACATTTTTTGACAGTTCAGTATTTTAAGGCAGTCAGGTTTGTGATGTTCACATTTTATTTGTCTGTGTTACAGTGCGTTTATGCCTTGTATTTATTAACAATGTAGCTTACAGAAATGTCAGAAATCTTCAGTACTTTCTACTTCTCTTGTTGTCTTCCTACCACGTATACGAATTTAGTCACTAATGGGGGAACACTTTGAGAGTGAAGCTCTGATCTGCTAAAGTTTGAGAGAAGTCACATTTGTCATTTAGAAATTCATGTACTGTGAATTGGAATTCTCAGAGATTAACTCCTTCTGTTATCAGGACAATACCAGAATGCAAACGAGTCCATCATTTTCAAGTCTTCAGTATCAAGATGCTGGAAACTACATCTGTGAAACTACTCTACAGGGGGTTGAAGGTTTAAAGAAAAGAAAGACACTTAAACTTATTGTGGAAGGTAACAGAGCAGATAGACAGCTATGATTATTGTCCTTTTCAGAGTGGTTAACTGTAATGTTGTTGTATAGGAAAACCTCAGATCAAGATGACAAAGAAAACTAACACGAATAAAATGTCTAAAACGATTGTCTGCCATGTGGAAGGTTTCCCCAAACCAGCGGTGCAATGGACAGTTACTGGCACTGGAAGCATCATAAATAAAGCAAGTACCTTTATTATTACTTTTGTCATAACTCAGAAGACTGGAAGTGGAAAACTTGGTAGCAAGAGAGAAATTAGACCCTAAGTGTTTGGGGGTTTTTGTTTAAGAGTTTTATTACTTGGAGTATTTTTTTTATAACCAAAACCCCAAAAGCAAACATAGAACGTGGTTAATTTCCTGACAAAGGCCTCTTTAACTTTTTAAGTGCTCTCAAAAAGCACTTTTTCATCTGTAGCTACGTTTTATATAAGTATACAAAATGTACATAAGGATACAAAATACAGCTATAGCCGAATATCTTAGCAAAAGTGTTTCTGTACAAATACTAATGAAATAATGCATTATTTCTATTGCCGTAGCTTGAAAACTGAAATATGGGTTGAAAGTTATTTCCCTCTATACATTTTCACAGTGTGTAATACAGATAACGCATGCATTGTTCTTTGCATTTTCAAGGAAAGTAATCTTCATGTTTTACCTTTTCAGACAGAGGAGACCAAATATGTTAATGGAAAATTCTCCAGTAAAATTATAATTGCTCCTGAGGAAAATGTGACTTTAACTTGCATTGCCGAAAATGAGCTCGAAAGGACTGTGACCTCTCTGAACGTCTCTGCCAGTGAATGTCTTGTAAAGACCATTCCCTTACAGTTACAGTATCACTTAAAATACCCCCTTTACATTCACATGAAGAGTGGGTCTGTGTGGTGATGCTGGTAAAACAAATATTTGACCTTTTCTAAGTCAAACAATTGTAAATCCACTCTGTATCATTAGTACCTAACATTTATTGATAGTTTTCTGAAGTCACTTAGCTAGCCAAGGAAGTTATGAAGACAATCTCATGTATGCAGTATGTTATTTACAAAAGTAAATAGTATTACAAAGTAATAGCACAAAATAATGGTACAGAAATATTGCAGAATAACACATTATTCAAGAGGCAACATTCTTAATGACGATATTAACACCATCTTTTAGTCTCCAGATTCCAGTTTATTATCACTGATATAACTCATCTTGGAACAGAAATCAGCCGTCCTGAGCTTTAATCAGTGCCACTTTTTCAATGATGACAGGTGGTGCTAGGATAGTTTGTGGAAGGGTAGCATGGAAATACTGAGTCAGAAACATTTCTGAATCAATATTACAGGTTTTGAATAAGGTTCTTCAATCGGATATGTTACAGTTCTGAAGGCAAGATTTCTGTTTAACAATAAGATTAATTGCCTTGTTATTTGGCAGACACATTAAGTTTCTGTTTCTGTCATTGCTGTAAATAGGCAATTAAATGTGATGTTCTGCTATAATACATTTTGTCTTTAATTTAATGGTAATATCTTTTCATTCCAGTAAACATTCCAGAATACGATGAGCCAGAGGACAGAAATGGTACGTATGGTTTTCTGTCTCCATAACTTTTTGTGTTACTTGTCTCGGTTCTAGACCTATGTAGTGCCATTGAACAATTTCCACAGTCCCTCAGAGATGTATTTGATTTGAAATAGCGGGGGCCATGACTGACTAAGCCTCATAGCATCAACTAGGTTGGAAAAGACCTTTAAGGTCATCAAGTCAAAACATTACCCCAGGACTGCCAAGTCCACCACTAAACAATATCACTAAGGGGCCCATCTGCATGCTTTTTGAACACTTGCAGAGATGGTGATTCCACCACTGTTCTGGGCAGCCTGTTCCAGTGCCTGAGCACCCTTTTGGAGACCAAATTTTTCCTAATATCCAATGTAAACCTCCCCTGGCACAGCTTGAGGCTGTTACGTCTTGTCCTATGGCTTGTTACTTGGGAGAAGAGACTGACCCCCACCTCACTACAGCCTCCTTTCTTTCTGAGCCTTCTCTTCCCCAAACTAAACCTCCCCAGTTCCCTCACCTGCTTTTCACAAGACTTGTTCTCCAGGCTCTTCATCAGCTTTGTTGCCCTTCTCTAGATCCACTGCAGCTACTCAATGTCTGTCTTGCAGTGCCGGGCCCAGACCTGAACACTGTATTCAGGGTGCAGCCTCACCAGTCCTGAAGCTTATTTAAAAACAATGCCTCCTTTATTTTTCCTTTTAATGTTGACTTTCAGATCCTTTCTCTTGTTTTTGATGGAAATTCTTTAAAACCGTGTAATGCTTTCACCTCATGGACTTTTCTTCTTTGCTTCAGATGACAATAGTGAAAAGGTTAATGACCAGGCCAAACTAATAGTGGGGATTGTAGTCGGTCTTCTGCTGGCTGCTCTGGTTGCAGGTGTTATCTACTGGCTCTATGTGAAGAAATCAAAGTAAGAATTTATGGAAAACTTGATACTAAATAGAGAATAATGATGAGCAGAAATGTATGTATGGCTTACATGTTTTCCTCCCTGCAGCATTCCAGTTGTCTGAGGAAAAGTTGATAAAGTAGGTAGAAGAACAAAACTTCTTACCTCTGGTTAGTTTGTCCTAATGCTTCACAGGCCTCATTTGCTGGAAGTGGTGATCCAGGACGTTTCGTAGCTCAACACCTGTAAAGAGATTTTCTTTCATTACAGCCAAGTCTGTGCTTATTTTTGCATTTAAATACAGTACCTGCTACTTAATTGTGGGATGTCATTTCTGTGTGGCTTTACTGGTGTTAGAAACCGGCCTCCATTTAGAGCTTGTGTAGCTTGTGTGCTTTAAAAATAGAATAAATGACAGAATTTATCAGGTTTACAGCATCTGAGGGAGAAGAGAGACCCTTAATTGATTTATTTGTGCATGTGCACTTTGAGATCACTGAAGTAAAATTGAGAATGACAGACCTTGTGTTGCTGATGTCATCTAAATCAATACGTTTTATCCATCCCAGACATAGGAACAGGATTTGCCAGTGAGGCCAGCTAGCTTTCAAGTTTCTTCATCATTACACAGGCTTGCTTGAGACTGGATGATCTCAAAAAGTAACCATGTTTCTCAGTCTTTTTAAGCATGGCCGTAACCGGGTGCCATTTGTCCTTACCCCCATACATCTGTCTTCATGGAGAACTGAGGGCAAGCTTCTTTTCCAAAAGGTTCTTACAGCTATATCTTTGCAGGGAAGATTAAGGTAGTTTTATGCATACCGTGCACAAATCAGTACAGGCAGAGAAGCAATCTTAAAGTTCAGTTGTTCTTTCTGTGACCTTTTGTTAAAATTAGATCAAATGAGATCTAAAATACACAATGGGATTTTATTATGAACAAAAGTCTTCATGTGTAAGTACAACAAGGAATTCTCCATCTGCTTGCAAATACTCTTTTTGGGATAATACATAGGATTTTACTCCAGCCATAACTGAGCAGGTGTAATAATGCCTAGAATAATTGCCTTTTGTCTTTCCTTTTTGAATATCAGAATGTGGAATCATGAAACTGTGGTTCACTGGTTTGGGTTATCTTCTGTTATGTAGTATAGGGAGAGCTAATGAGCTTAAAATATAGCATGTCCTTTGCTGAGATGAGGTTATGATTTCAGAGAACTTCTCCAGCTTGAAAGATAGAATACAGCATATTCTAAATGGACACCACCTCCTCATGCTCATCTTCCCTCCTGCAAGCTTAGAGTAAATACCAGAGCTAGAATTACTGAGACAGGTTCAGTGCGAACAAAATAAAAATCCCTTTATAGTTAAATAGTAGTCTCCCATCATTAAGATAGGGTTGTGGCTTCTGAAACCCTTAATTGATGCATAATGGCTTAAAATCTCCTGTTTGCAGTATATATTTGAGTTGATCTGTTGTTATCCTCCCTGCTTTCAGCACGCCATACCTGCAGGAGCAAGTGCTGTCAGTACCTATTCTGACAGTTTTCATTTTGAATTAGAGCCTAGAAGTAGACCCTGCAAAAAGGCCCTTCCACCTGTAAACAGCCTGTGACTAATCACAACCCCTCCACCTCTATACAAGCCAACAGTTAGCAGTTATTTTGTGAACCCACTCATGAACAGTAACTCACCTCATCTCTGTCCCCAAAGTGACGCCAAAAGACAGTCTGAGAAGGCGGCAGGACAGAGCATTCCAAGTCTACCGAGGCAAGAAAAACATTACTTGTTTGTTCATTATTGGTGTTGTGGTTTGTATAATCTCCGATTGTCTTGTCATCCACGCTAAGTAGGAATTCCACCTGTAGCTTGGGAGTATATTCACAATAAATCACTTATATTGTTATTCACTTCCTCAGCTCTACTTGATGCAACAGCTAATTATTGCCCCATTATTTTCACTATGGATATTATCCTATAAATGAGGGGCTTGTGTATTCCACGTCCTGAACTCAGCCCCCTGTTGGATAAAGAGTTGAGGCTACCTACCCCAGCATGCCATGTTTCTCCTTCATCTGAGCAGAAGGCCAAAAAGACACATTTTCTAGAGATTTCTCCTTTTTCCATAAAGGATATTTTAGACTAATTTTGCTAAACAGAATATAACTTAGCAATTCACAATCGTTCTAAAAACTAATGTGTCAGACCTCAGCTGAGTGATTCTAGGACACCCATCTTCAGTAAGTCCCTTACATGACATTTTCACCTTGCTAGAAACAGCTGAGAGTACAACAGAAATGAAAGGTTTAGAAAGGAAATAATACACCCAGCACCATGTCTCCCTGTTCATGGGAGTGTTACACGTAGATTGGACCTTTGTCCCATTTTTGATCCTTGGGCTTGGAGGGGAACAAATCTCAAGTCACTTGAGGCTAGAGCAAGGTTAAAGTGGTTTAAAATGCAGTGAAGGGAAATGGAGCTGGGCAAATTGAAGCACAGCAGCAGTCTTAAGATTGTTCATACTCACAGCATACCAAACTCTTGACATTATTCGTAGGCCATAGTAATCAAGACTGATATTAGTGCCTCTGAAACTGAACACCTGAAGCATAGCAATTCTGCTTTTCTGATAATTTATAGGAAATAAGCATATGAATCTAAGTGTGGCAGGCCAGAGAGGGAGGAAACTCGCTGCATGTTTTAGGACCAGCATTTGTACTGTTTTCATGCAGATCACTTGCAGGGAGACGACATAGTTACAAACCTCTCTGAAAGTGTCAGTTCATAAGACCACTACCTCCTAGAAAGCCTTCTGCAGCGATGCAGTTGAGTGCGTAACATGCCTTTCAAAAGCGATACATGGCTCTTGCTTCAGCACCCAGAACTACACTGATGTGTATTCTTCTTACCTGTCATTATCACAGACTTGGGAACAGAGGAGAAAGAACGCAGCAGATTATCTTCCTTAACCAATGCTGGGGGCGAGGCCTAGATTTGTGAGAACAAAAGAAATTAGGAATTAAATCACAACAGCAGTTTCTGCATCATCTATATGCAGTCTCTACAGCAGGCAAAATAACTGAGGTGGGAAATGGTCTTTATATTAAAAGCAAACAACACCATTAGCAATACCTGAACAAAATCTGTGAGAATGACAGCCCCTCAGCACACACACACACTCCAAAGAAAACTGAAAACCTCACTGTGGTACTGCTTATGGAGAGGTTGTGATTAGGATTCCCTGAGGATAATTTTTTCCTGAAGAGCAAGCTCAGGTAAAAGTAAAATGTGAGTCATAATTTTAGCAAGAGCTCAGACTGATCCATGTTTTACAGATGAATTAAAAAAATAAACCCAAAAAACAGTTGAGAGACATAAGAAAACCATGGCCAGGGCATACTAAGATACGGGCTGTTTGTGGGGCTGTAGAGAACGTCAAAGTGCGTGAGTGGCCTCAGCAAAGGGGCTTTCTTGCTCTTTTTGGTAAATTCTCAGGACTATTTCTTTCCATTTGGACCGTGTTGCCCAGCTGCTTTGATAGCATCAGGAAGTCATTCTTGAGTTGGAAATGGAGCAAGCTGATAGGAGGTAATGCACAAAACCCATAAAGAACAGCTGTTGTTGAATGTTAAACTGGCAAGGGACTATTTTCCCTCTGCCCCAAGTCACCTCAGGAAGCGATTTTGAGCCATTTCTCTGTTACAAACCCAGGCCATGTCTGTGGAGCTCCGAGGATTGGTGCCATGCCAGGGTCAGCTATTCCTCTGCCAATGGATCACACTGCTGCAACTCAGTGCAGAATTACTCTCCTGTCTCTTCATAACGCTATTGAGATGGCACTAAAAAAGGCAACAGATTTGCTTGTGCTGAGGTGGTGAATATGCCTAGATATCAGTATTTGGGGAATAAAAATAAAAGTCAGCAAGTTCACAAACCCATCAGAATTAAACAGCTGTGCTGAAAATCTAAATCCAATTGTCAGACATGAAAAACTACTGCTGCTGTCCTTCCAGGCAAGCGTATACAGCATCCTCCAAAAGAGTTCTGAATCGCCTGCCTCATTCAGAGTCAGAGTGCTGCCTTTGAAATGTCCCATTTTCACCAGTTTTGGCTTTAGGAAAACAGAGGTGACATTTAGTGAGGGGGGAACAGTTTCATTGAATGCAGACACTAAAATAGAGCACTTCAAAAATCAGAAACTGATAACACTGCAGAATCTCCCTGGCTTGGCCATTGAATAAATTTAACCTAATCGAAGACCAGTAATGCCAGTTAGAGGTCCCTCTGTTCTTAAGTGTCACATCATGTAAGGTCAGTCTGCTTTGGGCACTGGAAACCTCTTGATAAGAGGCAAAAAAAAGGAGCACGGGGAGCAGTGCTAATACCCTGTCCAGTCCACTCTCTTGTCTGCAAGAGCAGACATAAGTGTTTACATGAGTGCAGACATGCATGATACTGCTTTCTTGCTCCAACTCATTTCAGCTCAGGTAGATGCCCAAGTCCAGATTCTTTCAACTTTCCATCTTTTTCCTGTGCCTGTGCTAAGTAGGAGTTCAGATCTCTGTGGCTGTTCAGCCCAGACACCTTCCAGACACATACATAAGAGACTCACTCTAAAACCGGTAGTGAAAGGTAAATGCAGCTTTGGAACATTTAAACTTAAAGGCACTTGGGAAATGACCTGCACTAAAATTGAAACTGTTTTACAGGGATGCCCTTCAGTGTAATCTGTGGGATTTGGGGCTCAAAATCCCATGATCCCTTAGCGCTCCACCTCTGCTCCCCAGCCTAGAGAGCAGCATTTCCACAGTGCACCGAGAGCTGTGGAGGGTGAGGTGCATTCGCACCCCTTCAGAAGCTCTTCTGAGACAAGGAACCGAACTGTACTCTCTTAATATTACCCTTCAAGGCTACTTCAGTTCAGGGCACTCATAGGGCTCAGATGCTGCTCTCAGCCTTTGCTCAGATGCAGGATGTGCACAGAAACACTCCACTAGCAGAAACTCCGATCAGCCACTTCGAGAGGTACATACCTGCATGGTGTCAGCGTGACGTGTCATACGACCTTGCTAACCCGTGTCCTCATTGTACTTTGCAAGTCAGTGTCACTACAGGTCTTCACCCTGGAACAAGAGTGAGCATATGCATGAATCTGTCACAACAGACAGTACTTTTCTGTAGGGGAAACAAATTATCCATGAGGAAAAAAAGGCGCATGGGATAATCTGCTTTGACACAAAGGATTTACCTAGGCCCACACAAACACATTTGCCCATTTACATTGTAAAAATTGTGGCCTTCAGAATGTTATCACAGCACTGCAGGAATCTTTCACCTTGGCAGAGAGTGAGGCTTCTCACAAGTTAAATGAATGGTGCAATGGTTTTATTGTGCTAAGCTAAACTAAGCACTTAACTCATTAATTCATACCCACCACTCGCATTAAGGAAGACCTGCTATACTACATGAGGCATACCCCTTGTTTTCTTCCTCGACATTTACAGTCTCTCCTTTACCCAGAGCTTGCCAGTCACAGCCAGCACAGATCGAGAAGCCAGACTGGGTGATTTTCCTGGCGTTTCCAGAAAATGCAGTAATTTCTTCACATCTATAGAGCCTGTGCTTGGTACTGGCTCTGAAAGTCAATTCCTGCAAGTACACACAAGATTGCTATGGTGATCAAGATACCTTAGCCACACTTGTAACATTTGAGTACATTAAAGCAAACTCTTGTTTATTGGAACAAGCTACACAGTGAACTTGCCAAGAAACATGTATCTGCACAACTGGTTTAACCTCACTAAATGCTACCTCAGGATAATTCTGGATTCCTCAAGAAGTAAATCAAACCCAAATACATGACCCTGCTGCAGTACTTCCTGTGGTGCTACTGCCAGCAGGGAACCAATGCTATTGAGCTGTTTACAGACATATGCAAGCTTTTTGCTCTGCTCAGAACTGTAAGAGTTCTCTGTTTTACTGAGAGGGGAGGAGACAGAATGGAGCAAAATGCTGCAGGCATGCAAAAAATGACCTTATTTTTGCATTACAGGACAGCATCAAAACATGTAGACAAAGACCTTGGAAATATAGAAGAGAACAAAAAACTAGAAGAAAACAATCATAAACCTGAAACTTAAGAGAAAATGTGTCAGACATCACCCCAGGTAAGCATTTCCTATTGCAGCATTTAACATCTCTTTGTCCACCGTTTCTTTTTTAGTGATCACAGTTGTAGCATGGAGTCTGGTGCTCACCTTTCAGAGGTTAGGCACTGGAGTGATACTTTGAGTGGTGTAGTATGAGGACAGACAGACTGGAGCACCCAACCAGCTCTGCATTGTGAGTGCCTCAACAGGAAAGCTGTAGACAGTCCTGATCTTAAGGAAACAGCATTGGATACCTGCTTGAGATAGCCTGGGTTTAAAGCATATAGTGGAATTATGACATTCCGTTATTTACATTAAAAAGTTCCTTATTTAAATAAGGGCAGCTCTCAATAATTTAAATATATCACTATTGTCTGAAATTATTAGTTTTACTACTTTGGAAAAGGGGATTGAGAATACCAAAATTATGCCCTGTGAATGATCTGAAAGTGGCACAGAAGTAAATCTGGATTCTGAACGAGTGGCCATGTAAATAACCCAGTATTTCTACTGCAGTTTTCTGTGGGAAAATTCTGTCATCTTTTTAGTTAGGGCTTGTTTTGTATATTTTTTTGGACCTGGTACCTTCTGTAACATGGGGATATTGAGGTGAGGTGATGGAGCTGAAGCCACCTGGGGGTATTCATTGAATACAGGAGTTGAAATAACATCGTGTGCCTTTGGTGCAATCTTTTGCTCTACCTATTTTATTTCTTCAGATCCATAGATCTACATAAATGAAATGGACATAAATCCATTACTTACCAGATAAACCTACTGGATTTAGTGGGAATAATATTGCAACAGCTATTTTTATCATGAAAGCACATATTGTCATCACTGAGTGATAGAAGAAAGCACTATTCATGTAGCTGTTTATCTGAAGGTTCAATACTGAGTAGTTAAGTTGGTTAACATATTTCCAAATGTTTAAGTGTCTTTATCTTTCCTGTTTGCAGAGAATACATATAGATCAATTGAAGCATGAATGTGGATTGTATTTAAACATATACGAAGAAGTGACAGCTATTCATGGTTCGAGTATTAAACAGATCATATTCCCAAGCTTTCAAAGGATTTTAAACACGATTATCTCAAGCTAAAACTACCCCAACAAACTAATGTTGGCAACAGCCATGGTATCGGTCACCATGTTGTGTTCTGTTTGAAATATGGTTTTGTAAATGTCTGCACTGAAGATTTCTTTTTTGTTTGCCTTTATGTAAAGTTTTACGTAGCTATTTTTATACACTGTAAGGCTTTGTTCTGGGAGTTGCTGTTAATCTGATGTATAGTGTAATGGGTTTATTTCGGTTGTTTTTATGACACCCTTTGAGCAGGTACATGTCTAATTCTGATTGTTATCAGTGAAGCCTCTGCTTGGTAGCAAGTATCTAGAGTGTAAAACTGTCTTAAAGGGAAATGTCAAACTCCTTCTTCATTCCCTGAAATCACAGTGATGGGGAAGGGTGACAGCTGTGACAACAATAATCTGAATTGGTAATAACAGTGAATGCTTAAAAAGCCGTGCGAAGCTGAGCAGACAGAAAGGGAACAAGGAGTTTCCACAAAGAAGTCTGCCTATGAAAGCAAGGAAAACAATGACAATTCCTAGCCTGTGTACAGATGGTGGCTAATTGTCCTTTTCTTCTAGAGCATGACACAGCTGATTGATAACGTTAACAGTCATCTTTCATGTTAGAGTTAGGATAAGGAGCCAGAATTGTGGATTAATTTTGATTCCTTTATGTTATCTGCTGCCTTAAAGTACTGTACCTTTCCTTCATTTCACAATGATACCAGTCAGAATTGGAAACCTTTTTTTAAAAAGTGGTCATATCAAAGCTGCATTTTTTTTCCACAAAAATAGAATATATATATATATATATATAGTGTGTTTTTGTTAACTATGCTACAGATATTGAATGCACCTTGAGATAATTCTAGTGTTTTTAACTGGTACCTAATTTATCGAACAGTACATATAATTGTAACAATGAAATGTCTCTGTACCTTTAGTTACATTCAAGTTTGTAACTTTATAAACTTGTTTTATGCTTGAGGGAGTTTTTAGAATGGGACTGATCAGAAGTTAGAGGGTGAATGGCCAACAGAAAGTTGTACTTAAGGGAGAGAAGTTTGATCTTAGGCAGAAGATGAGTCTGAAAGACAGTAACAGGTGGCTTTGATGGAGGGGAACAGTAGAGTAAGCAGAACATCAGGTTTCCACTTACAAATATCCAGGGAAAAAGTGAGTTTTTATAGAGTGGTAGGCAAAAAAGAATAAATAACTAGCAGAAAAAGATGGGCGTTAGGAATTGTATTTTGCCACTTTTGCATTATTTAGGGGGAAGAAAAAACACTGTTACTTGTAAATTTGTAAAATGTTAAATGTCTGGGCGGTAGTGACTGATGTCTTAATAAAAGCTTCCTGTAGTGCATTGGCATGGATTAAAATACAGAAGATGTCCTTTAAACTCTATGCTGCATATTAGAGGGAAATCCTGGTTTATGCCTCTAAATTTTGATTTGTTACTGTTTTATTTGGCAAAAAAAGACAAAAAATTACAATCTCGGTTAATATTTCAACCAAAGTAAAATGGGGGAAAAAACCATTTGTTTTGCATGGCAAAGCCATTCTGTTATCTGTGTAAATATTGTGATTTTGTTCTTTCCTTTTTAGAATTTTGTTTAAAAAATTCTAAGATTTTTAAACACCATTTTTTCCAAAAATAAAAGGTGAACACACAAAAAAGTTCCTTTCTGTACAAATGGATCTTTTGGTGCAAGAACACTGCCAAGTGATATGTACTTTCTAGGAAACAGCCACCACCAATGCAGTGGGCATGACTCTGACCAGGACCAGCGGTAACCGAGTCCTGTGCAGGAGCGTGCAAACATCACCTGTCTGTGTTTATAACACTACACATAGTCCTTAAATGCAGAGAAGAAACCTCCGAAGAGCAAAGGGAAAGCATAGGGAAGGGCTGAACACTTTCATGCCACAGTCTGGGGAACACAGGGGAGAGGAGAAGAAAAGTCCTTCAACTTCCACAGCTATGGACAAGGAAATAAAACAGCTCCTCACCTTTTGGGATTCTGCTGGTTCTCCTATGCACTTTAAATTGCCAGTCCTGGGAGCTGGGTTTTTCACTGCTCTGAGTTCACTATGGGCACGTTTCAGGAACCAAGAGTGCAAAAGAGTTAATGTTTCTATCCATGCCTAAATGACAATAAAACCGAAGTATGTCTTCACTCGCTTGTCTGCAGTCTCCATTTGCAAGAACAGCACAAGGGAGGGCACTTACCCAGGCCTCGCGTTTGTGCAGACTCCAGTCCTCCAGGTTTGCTTCCATAGAGTCCAGCTGGGATGAAAAGTCCCACAGAGCCATGGGGGCTCAGTGCTCAGTGGGGGTGTATGGGTTTGGGCCTTCAAATGGGGCTGGGTCAGGGAGTGGAGAGCATCAGCACTTGCTTGCAGAAAAGCATATGCCCGGCAGGCAAGTGAAACCTTCCCAAAGCTCATCACACACTTCTGCTCATGGCATGGTTAAAAAAGTCCCTTAGCAATGAACCTTGGGGGGCCCTGCACACCTGATTCTGTTACACTGCTTGAGTTCAGTTTACTGCACATGGGGAGAAAAAGATTCCCTGCTCACAAACAGTTTAAAGGCACAGCAAGGAACGGGGGAAAGAGCTGATCCTCTTGTTTTAAGGTTGGGAACTCTGGTTCCCTGTTTATGGCTGCATAGGAATGTGCCACTGAGTGTGGAGCACCCTAATGGGTCTGTCTGCAAAGGCAGCAGCATGCAAAAACACCCTGTGGGCTTCCCAAGCAACTCTTAAGTTCCCAGAAGTAGTAATACCAAACTATAGCTCTACTGCGATGGATATAGAATCACAGAATGGTTTGGGTTGGAAGGGACCTTAAACACCATCTAGTTCCAGCCCCTGCCATGGGCAGGGACACCTCCCACCAGACCAGGTTGCCCAAAACAGCTATTAAACACTTGCACAGTAACATGATAATGTTGTGGCCAGAAGGTGAGGCCTTCTGCAGAAATAAAGTACTTAGGTTTGAGGTGACCAAAGGCAAAGCATTGGGGACATTTTAGCCAGCCATATATATGTAATTACCTCAGTTTAGATAAAGCAGTGACATTAAATGAGATCATGACCTCCTGTGTCAGCCACATCTGTGCAGATGTGTTCTGGGTATCTCCATCAAGGTGTCTGTTTGCAAGGACTGCCCAATAGAGGCTTTTCAAACAGGTTCTTCTCCAGGCAGAAGATGATGAAGGGAACACAGGAGGTACATGACTTCTAGTCTCATACTTCTCCTAACCCCTGAAAGTCTCCCACACTCTTCTGGCAGAGGGAAGCATCCTCAAGCTGGCATCATTCAGTGCTAAGCAAGGCTGACTTCAGCATTCCCTCACAGCGGAGTGCCAGACAGGGGAGAACCACCTCCTTCCATGGGGAAGGTAGGAAAGGAAGCAGGTGGGATGCAAATAAACCAGACAGGCCACCACTACTACCCCCTTAACTGAGTGTGCTTCATGCGTGATGCAGAACACACATTTAATAACAATTCGCTACATGTCAGATTAGAAGAGAACCAGAAACTGAGCTTATTACTTGTTATCAAATTGTGTCAAAAAGCCAGTTTTTAAAATGAGGCTCACTCCATGCACCCAGCCACTCAAAGTTCCTTAAATGTCCTCTAATGCATACATTTGTCTCATTTACATTCTATCTAGAAACATTTATTCTATTAGCAGCAAGGCATTTACTTTGATGTAGTGATGGATTTCCAAAGTCTCCCAGAACTGAACAGAATCATAAAGTCTCCAAGAGGATTTACTGAATCACACACCAATGAAGTGGTTGCGTCTTCTCATGCACAGAACATTCATTTGATAGAATGTGTCTGGGGCTGGGTGAGGAAGAAGACCAACCAGCTAACAGATGGAACAAAACCCCATCACAACACTGCAATCACACCTCACTCTGTGGGCCCTGTGGATAGAACTAGGATTTTCCATTGCTCTTAGGTGCCTCCTTAAGGCACTGAGGGCATTAGTAAGCCTTAATGACCCTAAACAGCCTCACCTGTGCACCAGACCACACCCAGGATTTAAACCCAGCTCTGGGCCTCAGTTGCTCTTTGGGCTCTGTAGAAGGAATGCTGCTCTTCAGCTCTGTCCCTGCCTGTGAAGATTCTGGAGCAAATTGTGTCTGTTTTCCAAGTGCCATGAAGTGCTGCCACAGAAGTACCACTGCAAGGCAAAGTATGTGGGGCTGGTGTGCCCTTTCTCTGCTGTATGTGTGATTGGACTGGGAAATGGCTTTTAATTAGGGTTTTTTTATACTTTTTATAATTGTTGCCTTAACTGAAAAAGGAGAGGGTGAGGGTGGATGGGATGGACCATTGATCTTGTATGGGTTGTTTCTGTACCACTATGATGTTTTCTTCCCTGAGTAGAATTGTTACAATTCTCTCCATAAAAAAGGAGGGGGTTGGGGTGGATGGGACTGACTATTGATCTTGTACTTGTACTGGTTGTTTCTGTACCCCTATGATGTTTTCCTCACTGACTGTAACTTGTTATAATTGTTGTCTTAATAAAAAAAATGGAGTGGGTGTCTTATTCCTGTGAGGCTGTGTATGGTTTGGATGTTGTTTCTGTTTTGCAGGTAAGTATTGCAGGTAAGTCGATTAGATAGGTAGACAGATAGGCAGACAGATCTCATAGACAGACAGATGATAGACAGATAATGATACATAGCTAGACAGATACATAACAGATAGGTAGGTAGACAGCTGATAGATATGGAAACAGGTAGGTAGATAGATAGATGCTAGATGTCAGATAGATATATGATAGATGATAGACAGATCTGATAGACAGACAGATAGATGATAGGCTGATAGATAATGATAGGTAGACAGATAGATGATAGGTAGACAGATGATACCTATGGAAACATATAGATGAGTAGATGAGTCCATGATAGATGAGTCCATCAGTCTGTGATAGGTGTGTTGGTGATAGACGAGTCGGTGATAGACGAGTCGGTGAGTCAGTGATAGGTGATAGATGGGTACACGATAGCTGATAGCTGATAGATGGGTACACGATAGATGATAGATAGGTACATGATAGCTGATAGATGATACATAGGTACAGGAGAGCTGATAGATGGGTACACAATAGCTGATAGATGATAGATGGGTACATGATAGATGAGTCCATGATAGATAGGTACACAATAGCTGATAGATGATAGGTGGGTACACGATAGCTGATAGATGATACATAGGTACAGGATAGCTGATAGACAGATGATAGATGAGTCCATGATAGATGATAGTTATATGATAGATGATAGGTACATGATAGATAGGGAGACAGACAGGTAGATGATAGATGACAGACATAGGTAGACAAATAGATGATAGATCTGATAGGTAGATTATAGATAAGTAGACAGATAGATGAGGCAAGTATATAGTATATGTACTATAGGTAGACAGATGATAGATCGACTGATAGATAGATGATAGGTAGACAGATGATAGGTAGATGGGTAGACAGATAGATGATAGGTAGATGATTGGTAGATGATAGGTGATAGGTTGATAGACAGACAGATGATGGATAGGTAGACAGATGATAGATAATAGATGATAGACAGATGATAGGTAGACGGATGATAGTTGATAGATGATAGCTAGACAGATAGATGGTAGATAGATTTATGATAGATGATAGATAGACAGACAAATGATAGACAGATGATAGTTGATAGATGACAGGTAGATGATAGATATGGAGACAGATAAGTAGACAGATGACAGATGATAGGTAGATGATAGCTAGATGATAGAAAGATACATGATAGCTAGCTAGACAGATATATAGATTTATGATAGATGATAGGTAGACAGATAAATGATAGATAACAGGTAGATGATAGATATGGAGACAGATAGGTAGACAGATGATAGATAGATGATAGACAGATGATAGATAAGTAGATGGATAGATGATAGGTAGATAGATGATAGATAGATATGGAGACAGAGGTAGGCAGACAGACAGGTGGAGAGATAGATGATAGAGATGGAGATGGATAGGTAGGCAGACAAATAGGTAGACAGATAGATGGTAGGTAGACAGATGATAGGTAAACAGATAGGGAGACAGATAGGTAGGCAGATAGATGATAGGTAGACAGATGATAGATAGGTAGACAGATGATAGGGAGGTAGATGATAGAGAATAGGTAGGTAAGAGACAGATGATAGATGATAGGTATACAGATAGATAGGTAGACAGAAGATAGATGGGTAGATAGATAGGTAGACAGATAGATGATAGGTAGAGAGATAGTTGACAGATATATAGATGACAAATGACAGGTAGATGACCGATGATACATAGATGATAGATTGATAATAGGTAGATAGATGATAGGTAGATGAGGGATGACAGGTAGATGACAGATGATAGACAGATGACAGACAGGTAGACATAGACGACAGATAAGTAGACAGGTAGATGATAGATAAATGATAGGTGGACAGATGATAGATAGACTGATACATAAGTAGACAGATCTGATAGATAGATGATAGGTAGACAGATAAATGATAGATGATTGATAGGTAGACAGATGATCAATAGATAGATGATAGGTAAACAGATAGATGATAGGTACATGATAGATAGAGAGGATAGATGGGTAGACAGGTAAGTAGATAGATGATAATTATAACGTGCCATTCATTGTTAGATATTTTTTCATAATTTTTTTCCAGTATTAATTAATTATTAAAATTTAATAAATAAAATTATTTATTAAATAATTACTAAAAATAAATATTGCTATTTGTGACTCACAATAAAAAAAGATGCTTTCAATTGCTCAAAGACTGCGTACACCAACACTGCAATGTAACGTGAAAATATGCAAGACACAGAAAAACCAAACACTTTGTGATCTTCCACACTTGCGCAGACAGGGGCACTTGGATTTTTGGGGCGGTTCTAGGTTTTGGGGCGGTTCTAGATTTAGGGGAGGTTCTAGGTTTTGGGGAGGTTCCAGGTCGCCCAGAGGACGCGGGACGTGTATTTCGGGGCGGTTCTAGATTTTGGGGAGGTTCTAGGTTTTGGGGCGGTTCTAGGTTTTGGGGCGGTTCCAGATCGCCCAGAGGACGCGGGACGTGTATTTCGGGGCGGTTCTAGATTTTGGGGAGGTTCTAGGTTTCGGGGCGGTTCTAGATTTTGGGGAGGTTCTAGGTTTTGGGGAGGTTCTAGGTATTGGGGAGGTTCTAGATCGCACACTATGAAACACGCAACTTATGACACACACGTAAAGTGTGGCATCATGGGTGAGGTATGAGGGCTGCTGTGTGTGGTGGGGGGTGCGGGTAGACCAGGCAGACCTCGGCTCCTCTGCCTATGCAGACCAGAATATGAGGGCTGCTGTGTGTGGTGGGGGGTGCGGGTAGACCAGGCAGACCTCGGCTCCTCTGCCTATGCAGACCAGAATATGAGGGCTGCTGTGTGTGGTGGGGGGTGCGGGTAGACCAGGCAGACCTCGGCTCCTCTGCCTATGCAGACCAGAATATGAGGGCTGCTGTGTGTGGTGGGGGGTGCGGGTAGACCAGGCAGACCTCGGCTCCTCTGCCTATGCAGACCAGAATATGAGGGCTGCTGTGTGTGGTGGGGGGTGCGGGTAGACCAGGCAGACCTCGGCTCTGCCTATGCAGACCAGAAGAATATGAGGGCTGCTGTGTGTGGTGGGGGGTGCGGGTAGACCAGGCAGACCTCGGCTCTGCCTATGCAGACCAGAAGAATATGAGGGCTGCTGTGTGTGGTGGGGGGTGCGGGTAGACCAGGCAGACCTCGGCTCTGCCTATGCAGACCAGAAGAATATGAGGGCTGCTGTGTGTGGTGGGGGGTGCGGGTAGACCAGGCAGACCTCGGCTCTGCCTATGCAGACCAGAATATGAGGGCTGCTGTGTGTGGTGGGGGGTGCGGGTAGACCAGGCAGACCTCGGCTCTGCCTATGCAGACCAGAAGAATATGAGGGCTGCTGTGTGTGGTGGGGGGTGCGGGTAGACCAGGCAGACCTCGGCTCTGCCTATGCAGACCAGAAGATATGAGGGCTGCTGTGTGTGGTGGGGGGTGCGGGTAGACCAGGCAGACCTCGGCTCCTCTGCCAATGCAGACCAGAAAATGAGGGCTGCTGTGTGTGGTGGGGGGTGCGGGTAGACCAGGCAGACCTCGGCTCCTCTGCCTATGCAGACCAGAATATGAGGGCTGCTGTGTGTGGTGGGGGGTGCGGGTAGACCAGGCAGACCTCGGCTCTCTGCCTATGCAGACCAGAATATGAGGGCTGCTGTGTGTGGTGGGGGGTGCGGGTAGACCAGGCAGACCTCGGCTCCTCTGCCTATGCAGACCAGAAGAATATGAGGGCTGCTGTGTGTGGTGGGGGGTGCGGGTAGACCAGGCAGACCTCGGCTCTCTGCCTATGCAGACCAGAAGAATATGAGGGCTGCTGTGTGTGGTGGGGGGTGCGGGTAGACCAGGCAGACCTCGGCTCTCTGCCTATGCAGACCAGAAGAATATGAGGGCTGCTGTGTGTGGTGGGGGGTGCGGGTAGACCAGGCAGACCTCGGCTCCTCTGCCTATGCAGACCAGAAGAATATGAGGGCTGCTGTGTGTGGTGGGGGGTGCGGGTAGACCAGGCAGACCTCGGCTCTCTGCCTATGCAGACCAGAAGAATATGAGGGCTGCTGTGTGTGGTGGGGGGTGCGGGTAGACCAGGCAGACCTCGGCTCTGCCTATGCAGACCAGAAGAATATGAGGGCTGCTGTGTGTGGTGGGGGGTGCGGGTAGACCAGGCAGACCTCGGCTCTGCCTATGCAGACCAGAAGAATATGAGGGCTGCTGTGTGTGGTGGGGGGTGCGGGTAGACCAGGCAGACCTCGGCTCTGCCTATGCAGACCAGAAGAATATGAGGGCTGCTGTGTGTGGTGGGGGGTGCGGGTAGACCAGGCAGACCTCGGCTCTGCCTATGCAGACCAGAAGAATATGAGGGCTGCTGTGTGTGGTGGGGGGTGCGGGTAGACCAGGCAGACCTCGGCTCTGCCTATGCAGACCAGAAGAATATGAGGGCTGCTGTGTGTGGTGGGGGGTGCGGGTAGACCAGGCAGACCTCGGCTCTGCCTATGCAGACCAGAAGAATATGAGGGCTGCTGTGTGTGGTGGGGGGTGCGGGTAGACCAGGCAGACCTCGGCTCTGCCTATGCAGACCAGAAGAATATGAGGGCTGCTGTGTGTGGTGGGGGGTGCGGGTAGACCAGGCAGACCTCGGCTCTGCCTATGCAGACCAGAAGAATATGAGGGCTGCTGTGTGTGGTGGGGGGTGCGGGTAGACCAGGCAGACCTCGGCTCTGCCTATGCAGACCAGAAGAATATGAGGGCTGCTGTGTGTGGTGGGGGGTGCGGGTAGACCAGGCAGACCTCGGCTCTGCCTATGCAGACCAGAAGAATATGAGGGCTGCTGTGTGTGGTGGGGGGGTGCGGGTAGACCAGGCAGACCTCGGCTCTGCCTATGCAGACCAGAAGAATATGAGGGCTGCTGTGTGTGGTGGGGGGTGCGGGTAGACCAGGCAGACCTCGGCTCTGCCTATGCAGACCAGAAGAATATGAGGGCTGCTGTGTGTGGTGGGGGGTGCGGGTAGACCAGGCAGACCTCGGCTCTGCCTATGCAGACCAGAAGAATATGAGGGCTGCTGTGTGTGGTGGGGGGTGCGGGTAGACCAGGCAGACCTCGGCTCTGCCTATGCAGACCAGAAGAATATGAGGGCTGCTGTGTGTGGTGGGGGGTGCGGGTAGACCAGGCAGACCTCGGCTCTGCCTATGCAGACCAGAAGAATATGAGGGCTGCTGTGTGTGGTGGGGGGTGCGGGTAGACCAGGCAGACCTCGGCTCTGCCTATGCAGACCAGAAGAATATGAGGGCTGCTGTGTGTGGTGGGGGGTGCGGGTAGACCAGGCAGACCTCGGCTCTGCCTATGCAGACCAGAAGAATATGAGGGCTGCTGTGTGTGGTGGGGGGTGCGGGTAGACCAGGCAGACCTCGGCTCTGCCTATGCAGACCAGAAGAATATGAGGGCTGCTGTGTGTGGTGGGGGGTGCGGGTAGACCAGGCAGACCTCGGCTCTGCCTATGCAGACCAGAAGAATATGAGGGCTGCTGTGTGTGGTGGGGGGTGCGGGTAGACCAGGCAGACCTCGGCTCTGCCTATGCAGACCAGAAGAATATGAGGGCTGCTGTGTGTGGTGGGGGGTGCGGGTAGACCAGGCAGACCTCGGCTCTGCCTATGCAGACCAGAAGAATATGAGGGCTGCTGTGTGTGGTGGGGGGTGCGGGTAGACCAGGCAGACCTCGGCTCTCTGCCTATGCAGACCAGAAGAATATGAGGGCTGCTGTGTGTGGTGGGGGGTGCGGGTAGACCAGGCAGACCTCGGCTCCTCTGCCTATGCAGACCAGAAGAATATGAGGGCTGCTGTGTGTGGTGGGGGGTGCGGGTAGACCAGGCAGACCTCGGCTCTGCCTATGCAGACCAGAAGAATATGAGGGCTGCTGTGTGTGGTGGGGGGTGCGGGTAGACCAGGCAGACCTCGGCTCTGCCTATGCAGACCAGAAGAATATGAGGGCTGCTGTGTGTGGTGGGGGGTGCGGGTAGACCAGGCAGACCTCGGCTCCTCTGCCTATGCAGACCAGAAGAATATGAGGGCTGCTGTGTGTGGTGGGGGGTGCGGGTAGACCAGGCAGACCTCGGCTCCTCTGCCTATGCAGACCAGAATATGAGGGCTGCGTTTCTGCCTTCTGCCTTCTGCCTTCTGCCTTCTGCCTTCTGCCTTCTGCCTTCTGCCTTCTGCCTTCTGCCTTCTGCCTTCTGCCTTCTGCCTTCTGCCTTCTGCCTTCTGCCTTCTGCCTTCTGCCTTCTGCCTTCTGCCTTCTGCCTTCTGCCTTCTGCCTTCTGCCTTCTGCCTTCTGCCTTCTGCCTTCTGCCTTCTGCCTTCTGCCTTCTGCCTTCTGCCTTCTGCCTTCTGCCTTCTGCCTTCTGCCTTCTGCCTTCTGCCTTCTGCCTTCTGCCTTCTGCCTTCTGCCTTCTGCCTTCTGCCTTCTGCCTTCTGCCTTCTGCCTTCTGCCTTCTGCCTTCTGCCTTCTGCCTTCTGCCTTCTGCCTTCTGCCTTCTGCCTTCTGCCTTCTGCCTTCTGCCTTCTGCCTTCTGCCTTCTGCCTTCTGCCTTCTGCCTTCTGCCTTCTGCCTTCTGCCTTCTGCCTTCTGCCTTCTGCCTTCTGCCTTCTGCCTTCTGCCTTCTGCCTTCTGCCTTCTGCCTTCTGCCTTCTGCCTTCTGCCTTCTGCCTTCTGCCTTCTGCCTTCTGCCTTCTGCCTTCTGCCTTCTGCCTTCTGCCTTCTGCCTTCTGCCTTCTGCCTTCTGCCTTCTGCCTTCTGCCTTCTGCCTTCTGCCTTCTGCCTTCTGCCTTCTGCCTTCTGCCTTCTGCCTTCTGCCTTCTGCCTTCTGCCTTCTGCCTTCTGCCTTCTGCCTTCTGCCTTCTGCCTTCTGCCTTCTGCCTTCTGCCTTCTGCCTTCTGCCTTCTGCCTTCTGCCTTCTGCCTTCTGCCTTCTGCCTTCTGCCTTCTGCCTTCTGCCTTCTGCCTTCTGCCTTCTGCCTTCTGCCTTCTGCCTTCTGCCTTCTGCCTTCTGCCTTCTGCCTTCTGCCTTCTGCCTTCTGCCTTCTGCCTTCTGCCTTCTGCCTTCTGCCTTCTGCCTTCTGCCTTCTGCCTTCTGCCTTCTGCCTTCTGCCTTCTGCCTTCTGCCTTCTGCCTTCTGCCTTCTGCCTTCTGCCTTCTGCCTTCTGCCTTCTGCCTTCTGCCTTCTGCCTTCTGCCTTCTGCCTTCTGCCTTCTGCCTTCTGCCTTCTGCCTTCTGCCTTCTGCCTTCTGCCTTCTGCCTTCTGCCTTCTGCCTTCTGCCTTCTGCCTTCTGCCTTCTGCCTTCTGCCTTCTGCCTTCTGCCTTCTGCCTTCTGCCTTCTGCCTTCTGCCTTCTGCCTTCTGCCTTCTGCCTTCTGCCTTCTGCCTTCTGCCTTCTGCCTTCTGCCTTCTGCCTTCTGCCTTCTGCCTTCTGCCTTCTGCCTTCTGCCTTCTGCCTTCTGCCTTCTGCCTTCTGCCTTCTGCCTTCTGCCTTCTGCCTTCTGCCTTCTGCCTTCTGCCTTCTGCCTTCTGCCTTCTGCCTTCTGCCTTCTGCCTTCTGCCTTCTGCCTTCTGCCTTCTGCCTTCTGCCTTCTGCCTTCTGCCTTCTGCCTTCTGCCTTCTGCCTTCTGCCTTCTGCCTTCTGCCTTCTGCCTTCTGCCTTCTGCCTTCTGCCTTCTGCCTTCTGCCTTCTGCCTTCTGCCTTCTGCCTTCTGCCTTCTGCCTTCTGCCTTCTGCCTTCTGCCTTCTGCCTTCTGCCTTCTGCCTTCTGCCTTCTGCCTTCTGCCTTCTGCCTTCTGCCTTCTGCCTTCTGCCTTCTGCCTTCTGCCTTCTGCCTTCTGCCTTCTGCCTTCTGCCTTCTGCCTTCTGCCTTCTGCCTTCTGCCTTCTGCCTTCTGCCTTCTGCCTTCTGCCTTCTGCCTTCTGCCTTCTGCCTTCTGCCTTCTGCCTTCTGCCTTCTGCCTTCTGCCTTCTGCCTTCTGCCTTCTGCCTTCTGCCTTCTGCCTTCTGCCTTCTGCCTTCTGCCTTCTGCCTTCTGCCTTCTGCCTTCTGCCTTCTGCCTTCTGCCTTCTGCCTTCTGCCTTCTGCCTTCTGCCTTCTGCCTTCTGCCTTCTGCCTTCTGCCTTCTGCCTTCTGCCTTCTGCCTTCTGCCTTCTGCCTTCTGCCTTCTGCCTTCTGCCTTCTGCCTTCTGCCTTCTGCCTTCTGCCTTCTGCCTTCTGCCTTCTGCCTTCTGCCTTCTGCCTTCTGCCTTCTGCCTTCTGCCTTCTGCCTTCTGCCTTCTGCCTTCTGCCTTCTGCCTTCTGCCTTCTGCCTTCTGCCTTCTGCCTTCTGCCTTCTGCCTTCTGCCTTCTGCCTTCTGCCTTCTGCCTTCTGCCTTCTGCCTTCTGCCTTCTGCCTTCTGCCTTCTGCCTTCTGCCTTCTGCCTTCTGCCTTCTGCCTTCTGCCTTCTGCCTTCTGCCTTCTGCCTTCTGCCTTCTGCCTTCTGCCTTCTGCCTTCTGCCTTCTGCCTTCTGCCTTCTGCCTTCTGCCTTCTGCCTTCTGCCTTCTGCCTTCTGCCTTCTGCCTTCTGCCTTCTGCCTTCTGCCTTCTGCCTTCTGCCTTCTGCCTTCTGCCTTCTGCCTTCTGCCTTCTGCCTTCTGCCTTCTGCCTTCTGCCTTCTGCCTTCTGCCTTCTGCCTTCTGCCTTCTGCCTTCTGCCTTCTGCCTTCTGCCT
This sequence comes from Melopsittacus undulatus, assembly GCF_012275295.1. NCBI lineage: Eukaryota > Metazoa > Chordata > Aves > Psittaciformes > Psittaculidae > Melopsittacus > Melopsittacus undulatus. Next base: position 657,614 of record NC_047532.1, read on the forward strand.
TCTGCCTTCTGCCTTCTGCCTTCTGCCTTCTGCCTTCTGCCTTCTGCCTTCTGCCTTCTGCCTTCTGCCTTCTGCCTTCTGCCTTCTGCCTTCTGCCTTCTGCCTTCTGCCTTCTGCCTTCTGCCTTCTGCCTTCTGCCTTCTGCCTTCTGCCTTCTGCCTTCTGCCTTCTGCCTTCTGCCTTCTGCCCTGTGGACAGCAATTTTTCTACTACTATACTCTTTACTCTTTTATACTATATATATACGCTATATACGAATATATATACTAAAAACTATACTAGTATATATAGTAGTATATATACTACTTTACCTATAGTAGTACTTTACTACTTTAGTAAGTACTACTATAGGTAAAGTAGTATATATACTACTATATATACTAGTATAGTATATAGTATATATACTAGTCTATAGTGTATATATATAGTATAAAAGAGTAAAGAGTATAGTAGTAGAAAAAGTGCGGTCCACAGGGCACAAGGCAAAAGACAAAAGGCACAAGGCAAAAGACAAAAGGCACAAGGCAAAACACAGAAGGCACAAGGCAAAACACAGAAGGCACAAGGCAAAACACAGAAGGCACAAGGCAGAAGCCAGAAACCTGTCTATGACCCTGCCTGCCATCTCTCTATCAGCCTACCTGCCATATCTCTATCAGGCTGCCTGCCATGTCTCTATGAGCCTACCTGCCATCTCTCTAAGAGCCTGCCATCTCTCTAAAAGCCTGCCTGCCATCTCTCTATCAGCCTGCCTGCCATGACTCTATCAGCCTGCCTGCCATCTAGCAGTCTACCAATCTAATCGACTTACCTGTAGCACTTACCTGCAAAACAGGAACAATATCCAAACGATGCAGAGACACACAGGAATAAGACACCAACTCAATTTTTTTTTATTAAGACAACAATTGTAACAAGTTACAGCCAGGAAAGAAAACATCATAGAGGTACAGAAACAACCAGTACAAGATCTAATGGTCACATTACATCCCAACTCAACCTTCTCATTTTTATTACATACAGCAATTATAACAAGTAACAGTCAGCTGAGGATAAACATCATAGGGGTACAGAAACAACCAGTACAACATCAATGGTACATTGCATCCAAGTCAACCTTCTCTTTTTTATTCAGACAGTAATTATAACAAGTTACAGTCAGTGAAGAAAACATCATAAAGGTACAGAAACAACCAGTACAATATCAATGGTCCATTGCATCCAACTCAACATTCTCTTTTATATTCAGACAATAATTATAACAACTTAAAATCAGCGAGGAAAACATCATAGGGGTACAGAAACAACCAGTACAAGATCAATGGTCCATTGCATCCAAGTGAACCTTCTCTTTTTTATACAAACAGCAATTATAACAAGTTAAAATCAGCGAGGAAAACATCATAGAGGTACAGAAACAACCAGTACAAGATCAATGGTCCATTGCATCAAACTCAACCTTCTCTTTTTTATTCAGACAATAATTATAACAAGTTATAGTCAGCAAGGAAAACATCTTAGGGGTACAGAAACAAGCAGTACAAAATCAATAGTCCGTCCCATCCACCCTCACCCTCTCATTTTTCAGTTCAGACAACAATTATAACAAGTTACATTCAGGGAGGGAAACATCATAGGGGTACAGAAACAACCAATACAAGTACAAGATCAATACTCCATCCCATCCACCCCAACCCTCTCCTTTTTCAGTTCAGACAACAATTGTAACAAGTTACAGCCAGGAAAGAAAACATCATAGGGGTACAGAAACAACCAGTACAAGATCAATGGTACATTGCATCAAACTCAACCTTCTCTTTCTTATACACACAGCAATTATAACAAGCCACAGTCAGGGAGGAAAACATCATAGAGGTACAGAAACAACCAGTACAAGATCAATGGTCCATTGCATCCAACTCAACCTTCTCTTTCTTATTCACACAACAATTATAACAAGTTACAGTCAGTGAGGAAAACATCATAGAGGTACAGAAACAAGCAGTACAAGATCAATGGTCCATTGCATCCAACTCAACCTTCTCTTTTTTATACACACAACAATTATAACAAGTTACAGTCAGTGAGGAAAACATCATAGAGGTACAGAAACAACCAGTACAAGATCAATGGTCCATTGCATCCAACTCAACCTTCTCCTTTTTATTCACACAACAATTATAAAAAGTTACAGCCAAGGAAGAAAACATCATAGAGGTACAGAAACAACCAGTACAAGATCAATGGTCCATTGCATCCAACTCAAACTTCTCTTTCTTATTCACACAACAATTATAACAAGTTACAGTCAGTGAGGAAAACATCATAGAGGTACAGAAACAACCAGTACAAGATCAATGGTCCATTGCATCCAAGTCAACCTTCTCCTTTTTATTCAGACAATAATTATAACAAGTTATAGTCAGCGAGGAAAACATCATAGGGGTACAGAAACAACCAGTACAAGATCAATGGTCCATTGCATCCAACTCAACCTTCTCTGTTTTATACACACAGCAATTATAAGAAGTAATAGTCAGCGAGGAAAACATCATAGGGGTACAGAAACAACCAGTACAAGATCAATGGTACATTGCATCCAAGTCAACCTTATCTTTTTTTTATACACACAGCAATTATAACAAGTAATAGTCAGGGAGGAAAACATCATAGTGGTACAGAAACAACCAGTACAAGATCTATGGTCCATCTCATCCAACTCAAGCCCCTCTTTTTTAATCAGACAAGAATTATAAGAAGTTACAGTCAGTGAGGAAAACATCATAGGGGTACAGAAACAACCAGTACAAGATCAATGGTCCATCCCTTTCAACTCAACCTTTTCTTTTTTATTCAGACAACAATTATAACAAGTTACAGCCAGGGAAGAAAGCATCATAGGGGTACAGAAACAATCCATACAAGTACAAGATCAATAGTCTGTGACATACACCCTCACCCTCTCCTTTTTCAGTTAAGACAACAAATATTACAAGTTATAGTCAGGGAAGGAGACATCATAGGGGTACAGAAACAACCAATACAAGTACAAGATCAATATTTCATCCCACCGACCCTCACCCTCTCCTTTTTCAATTCTGACAACAATTATAACAAGTTACAGCCAAGGAAGAAAACATCATAGAGGTACAGAAACAACAAGTACAAGATCAATGGTACATTGCATCCAAGTCAACCTTCTCTTTTTTATACACACAGCAATTATAACAAGTAACAGTCAGTGAGAAAAACATCATAGAGGTAGAGAAACAACCAGTACAAGATCAATGGTACATTGCATCCAACTCAACCTTCTATTTTTTATACACACAGCAATTGTAACAAGTAACAGTCAGGGAGGAAAACATCATAGGGGTACAGAAACAACCAATACAAGATCAATAGTCTATCCCATCCACCCTCACCCTCTCCTTTTCCAGTTAAGACAACAATAAAAAACAAGATATAGTCAGGGAGGAAAACATCATATAGATACAAAAACAACCCATACAAGTACAAGATGAATACTCCATCTCATCCACCCCCACCCTCTCCTTTTTCAGTTCAGCCAACAATTATATCAAGTTATAGCCAGGGAGGAAAACATCATAGGGGTACAGAAAAAACCCATACAAAATCAATAGTCCGTCATATCCACCCCAACCCTCTCCTTTTTCAGTTAAGACAACAATTATAGCAAGTTATATTCAGGGAGGAAAACATCATAGAGATACAGAAACAACCAATACAAGATCAATAGTCAGTCCCATCCACCCCAACCCTCTCCTTTTTCAGTTCAGACAATTATAACAACTTAGAGCCAGGGAAGAAAACATCATAGGGGTACAAAAACAACCAGTACAAAATCAATGGTCCATCCCATCCAACTCAACCCTCTCTTTTTTATTCAGACAACAATTATAACAAGTTATATTCAGGGAGGAAAATATCATAGGGGTACAGAAACAAGCCATACAAGTACAGAAATCAGTAGTCCCTCCCATCCAAGGCTGTTACATAAGGCTGTAAGGGTATAAGAAGAGCACTGTATCTAATAAACTCTGGCCATTGCTTGATCCCGTTGATGGTCTCCACGTTCTCTGTGACTCCTGCGTCGACGAGCGGCGTCCGAACGGGGACCTGCAGACTGGTGACCTTCCCGGAGGGCTCGAAGTCCAATCGGGAATGAGGGGGTAGGAGCCGGCTGGAATCGATGCTGTCCTGGCGCTGCGGAAGTCAGATGGCTGCAGAGCTGGGATAATGATGGTCTGGGTTCTGTGGTTCCCATATTGTAGTTGGGTGAGGTGGGATCCCCTCTGTGTGTGTTGAGGCAGATGCTGTTCTGGATACTTTTTGTTGTCAGGTTCATGTAGAAGTTGTCATCAGTAGCAGTTTAACATTTCAGGCAAGAAAGAGTTAAAGCAAAAACCATTTTATAGCCACTTACAGCAGGGTGAGCCACTTCTGAAACAAGTTTGGTCCCCATGTTCAGATGAACTGCCCTCCAATTCGGATCCCAGTGCTCCCCCGGTGGAATGGCCTGGATGGACACTGGAGCTGAGGAGTAGGAAAAAGAAAAGCATTAGAGCAGTTTGTAACCTGGGGGTAAATCACAAGGACTTGGATGAGCAGTTCAGCTTGGGACAGAGAACTGCTAACAGAAGAAGCTGTAAAGAGTATCTGGATCCCTCAAAACCAAGAAGGGGATTTGTGGAATTCTTCAAGAGCCAAGGCCACGTAGTGAGCGATCCTGATACCCTCAGCCTTGTTACTGTCATGTAAGAACATTCAAGCAGGCATAACCAAGGTCAATTGTCTTGTCAGGCCTCTGTAATTTCCCATGTTCTCGTGCACAGAATGATCTCTGCCAAGGCTGTAGTTTCCCACTGTGGTTTTACAAATACAATACTACAAAACATACAAATACAGTTCTACAGATACAATAACAAACAAGTTATAAACATTAGCTCTGTAAATGGTAGTAACCTCCACACTAAGCAATTAGAGCTCACTATCCAAGGCTGTTACATAAGGCTGTAAGGGTATAAGAAGAGCACTGTATCTAATAAACTCTGGCCATTCCTTGATCCCATTGATGGTCTCCACGTTCTCTGTGACTCCTGCGTCGACGAGCGGCATCCGAAAGGTGACCTGCAGACCGGTGACCTTCCCAGAGGGCTCGAAATCCGATCGGGAATGAGGGGGTAGGAGCCGGCTGGAATCGACGCTGTCCTGGCGCTGCGGAAGTCAGATGGCTGCAGAGCTGGGATAATGATGGTCTGGGTTCTGTGGTTCCCATATTGTAGTTGGGTGAGGTGGGATCCCCTCTGTGTGTGTTGAGGCAGATGCTGTTCTGGATACTTTTTGTTGTCAGGTTCATGTAGAAGTTGTCATCAGTAGCAGTTTAACATTTCAGGCAAGAAAGAGTTAAAGCAAAAACCATTTTGTAGCCACTTACAGCAGGGTGAGCCACTTCTGAAACAAGTTTGGTCCCCATGTTCAGATGAACTGCCCTCCAATTCGGATCCCAGTGCTCCCCCGGTGGAATGGCCTGGATGGACACTAGAGCTGAGGAGTGGGAAAAAGAAAAGCATTAGAGCAGTTTGTAACCTGGGGGTAAATCCAGGACTTGGAGGAGCAGTTCAGTTGGGACAAGAACTGCTAACAGAAGAAGCTGTAAAGGGTATCTGGATCCCTCAAAACCAAGAAGGTGATTTGTGGAATTCTTCAAGAGCCAAGGCCACGTTGTGAGCGATCCTGATACCCTAAGCCTTGTTACTGTAATGTAAGACGATTTTTGGCTAGCATATCCAAGGTCAATTGTCTTGTCAGGCCTCTGTAATTTCCCATGTTCTCATGCACAGAATGGTCTCTGCCAAGGCTGTAGTTTCCTACTGTGGTTTTACAAATACAAGATTACAAAATATACAATTTTACAAATACAATAACAAACAAGTTGTACACATGAGCTTTGTAAACAGTACTAACCTCTAGACTCACCAATCAGAGCTCAGTATCCAAGGCTGCTCAGCTTTCTCCTTGAGTCAGCTCCATCCACCTGCTAAACATGCACATAGTTACCCACATGGATTCAAGCTAAACAGATTAGCCTAAAGAGAAAGAGGTTCAGTATCGCAGCAAAAACCTGGACATTCCTCAGCTTTGCAGAGGTCAACATTTACTCCCAACACAACCTTTTCTTCTACGCATTCCCCATGAGCTGTTCACACACCAAATCCCATGTTCATTTTCTCCCGCTCCACAGCTCCCTGCTGTGCCCGAAGACTTGCTGGTGTAGCTGAAAAAGGGACCTGTTCTTTGTGTGCTGACCGGCAACACAACAGGACTCCTGCAATGAGATCACAGAACAATTTACAGCTTAGCTGGCTTCTAAACATGCAAAAGCTTGGCCCAACAGGAGCTAAGCTTGTCTGACTGTTCCAAAGCAAACACCATTACATTTATAAGGAAGCAACCAAAGCAAACACCATTACATTTATAAGGAAGCAACCTATCCAAGGACACTGTGATACCAAAGGAAGGCAGTGCAAAAAAGCAGACAATGCTTCAGATAGAGCAAACCTCTGAAGAGTCAATGACTTCAAGAGAAGTGATTGTGCTGCTGGACAAGGTAGTGCCTTTGCCCTGAGCTTTCAAAGCAGATCAACAAGATACACACTTGCCACAGAGCTGAAGTTCCACATGGATGCACTGTTATTCCCTCTAGTTCCACCTACTTACCATAAGCAGCTTCCTCCGTATGCTTGTCCCCAGCACCACTTATTTTGCTGTATCAAACACAAGGCCAGGAAGTGCATCCAATAAGAGACCACAACAAGAGCTGAAGGACAGGAATTAATAAAAAGAATAATAATTATAATGACTAAAATAGTTGCACTGAAATAAAACAGAAAACTGATGTCAAAGCTGGAAACACAGAGCTCCAATTCCAAATCTGCTTCATGCTTCTAGCCCTTCCATTACCACTCTGCAGCCCCACGCAATAACTCACTCTAAACTGTATGTGCATTCTCACTAGCTCCAGGTCAGTGGCACAGAGGGAAGGGACTGGCTTGACAAGGGTCCGGTTTGTTCTCATTCAGGAACTTGCCATCCACCGGTGGGTTGAGCTTAAAGCCAACCTCTGTGAATGAAGAAAACATTATTATCCAACTGCACACGCATACGGCCTCACTGCACACAATTAAGTGTGTGACATTTTGTCATTTACCATACTTTCCACACACTTCTATTGGAGGAAGTAATGCACTCAGGGTTATCACATCCTTAAATCAGCTTTTATCTTTACTACAGACTTAATTCTGACACTTACTTGTTTTGCTAGGTACTGATGGTCACTTGTGTAGAATAGGAGATCCCAGGAGGAGGGCCAGCTCAGTGAATAGTCCCTCTTGGGAAGTACAGCAAGTCACCTGGCTGCCAGAAAATGAACTGATTCAGGGCACTTGGTCAAACCTAAATGTGGTCAAAATAGAGACAATAGTCCCTGAGCAGACAGACTGACAACAGCTGTTCTTTAAAGTCACAAAGTAAGAGATCTGCCACTGTACTCTTTAATAACACGGAAACTAATAGAAACTAATAACATAGAAACTCTCTTAAGCCAGAAGTCCAATACCTTAAACTGTCCAATTTACTGTCAACATTTACTATACACCAGTCTGAAAATAGGAAGCAAGCTTGTACCATGATTGAACAAGCATACCCCAACTGAGCTGCATAGAGGAGACAAGCAGCTGAGATGAACAATACATCTCAGTATATACATGCTGACAACACATCTCAATATATACATGCTGACAATACAATGGGTTAGCAGAGGAGCAATACAAAGTAAATTTGGTAAATCACGTCAAAAGGTCAATATCCCACAAGGAAAGCCAAATATTCTATTAAGATATTAATCTGTTACAATACTGTTGTCTGAAACTTCCAGTTAAAGCACTTGAACAGGTATAACCTTCCTCCCACCCATCTTTCTTCTCACTAATCTCAATTAAATCTCCACACTGATAAAAATTTAGACTCAAGGGAAGTCAACATAAGAGAAAAGCACAAAAAACTCAAAATTGCCTCCAAGAAGCAAAAATCAGTTTATTTTTGGCTTCTCCTATAAGCATTTATGTAGTTGGGTAGCACAGTCAAAATTCATATAGTAATAGAGGTGAAATCTGATTCCATTTTAATTTTACCATTCCCTAAATTCAGTCCCATCACCTACTTAGAGCCCAGGGAACTGTAACACAAATACATTACAAGTGAATGCTACCTGAGTTCTCACTGAAAGGCCTCTTTAGAATATGAGGCTTCACAGCACTTGGCAAGATCAAGTTTCCTTTCCCCTTTCTCACAAGCATCACACATCAGCTTTGTATGATCTACTTGCTCTGAAGCAAGCTGGTCTCTCTTTAATAAACTGCCTTCCTTACCAGTACTGGGACTACACTATCCAACTAACAGTATTTTTAACTCTCTTCATTTGCTATGTTGCACATCCTCAGCAAGAAAGTAAACCAAAGGAAGGGTCACACAGGGGAACACCAAGAGCCATGAACATCTACCAGAGCGGTGACAAACTAGTCTGCAAAAGCAGTTATTTCCTGCTGCAGCTCCCTATGCCTACCACTAAAAAGAGGGGATCACCATTTTTCCAAGCACTCTTCACTGCAAAGTCCAGCTCTTATTGATCATATTGTCTACTGGACAGTCTCATCACCACCATTCACATGAGCCAGTAATCACAACACTGCCATTAAAATAACCAGCATCTTCAGATTCCAGGTGGCAAGAGCCAGGCTGGGGGAGGACAGAGCATGGGACAAGAGACAATGCAGATCTGATCACTTTGCTGCCTTATCTCTTAACTGAAGGAAGAAGGGGAGAACAAGGGAGAAGTACCAGGAAATCAAAATGGAAAACCATACAGAAAAAGGAGAGATCACCTCCTGTCAAGTAAGCTGTGCTTGACATCAGATAACAAACCAGTCCCTGCCACAGCCTGCTAGGACCTCATACACAAAGCAGCATGCTTGGCTCTCAATCGCCTACCAGGTTTTGGTCAGAAGGGAGAACACCACCAGTACACTCTCTAAATGGTCTATTTGTTCTACACTGCCCAAGGAAGGCAGACTGCAGCAGGAACACAAAACAAGAACAGAAATATTCTAGCAAGATGTTTGGGCAGGGAATCTGAGAGCATCCCAGTCAGAGACTGCTCCAGACAAACAATGAGAATGTGACAGCACAAATGGGTCATGAGAACTGCACAACATCAAACAGAATAACCATAAAAACCACCTTATATCATTCATAAGCCCTTTCCAGAAGCAAGCACTGTCACCCCATTAATGCCAGCAAAATGGCTTGTGACAAACATCATTACTCCATAAAAATCAAAGGCATTGAAGTCCAGCCCAAAATGTTCCCAAAATTAAAAAAGGACTTGTAATTTACTAGGTTTTGTATCACTCAATAGGTCAGGACACTTGCAAACATTCCCAGCTGTTAAACTACACAGCTCATGATGTCAGTATCACATCAAATGTGTCATACAGGAACTACCTACAGCCAAAGGCAGGACTGAACAATGGGAAGAGCAGAGACCTTGCAGAGAGAGGTCCTACAGACAGGCCACAAGGCACAGAAACTAATGAAGCTTCCAAGTGAGTGGTGCTGTCTGCAGGATCAACACCATGCCTCAAAAGCCAAGCACATAGAGCAGAATGGGACAAGGATAAGATGCCTTGCTGACCAATGGGCTGCATTCATTAACCTTCATTAAATGCTCTTTTCATTCCAAATAACAAAAACAGTCATAACTGCTTTGGGGTTTAGGGAAGAGGAAAGAAAACCAAACCCAACTAACACATAAAATTAATCTGGGGTTTAGTTCATGCTTTTGTTTAACAGCCAAGGGTAAATATTTCAAACTGATTCACCAGAACAGTGACAACTCTTGGTAAAGCAGTAAGTCTCAGTGCATAGAAGGATCAGCCTGATGGATTACAGACAGCATGTAAAAGCATTAACATGTTTCATAACCATATACAAGGCTAGGGTTTTTCATGCACACAACTCCACAGACGTGATCCAGGAGTCAGGATGCCCAACTTGGAGAACACTGACAATTCCCAGAAATAACCAAGGAGTCCATTGCTTAAATACTACAGCAAATGAAGCCTTTGAAAAAGGATAGGTCAGACAACTGGCACCCAAATCTCTTGTGCTCCTGGCCTTTTGTGCACCAACCCTCCCCTCAACTTCACAACCACCATCATTCAGAATACTGCCTTCAACAAACAGACCATTTTACATGTGCCTACTTTTCTGGAAACCACAACCCAGGCCACATACAATAATCCAATTATAACAACTTCAATATCAACTAATGCATGGGATTCCCAATCCTGTCTTCTGATTCAACGTTATATTCCCTAGCTAAAGGCACCATTGGTTTATAGAGCCGCCAGTGTTTCTGGCCTTCCAGCTGAAGGTTAAACACCTGCACAAGACCATCAACCCCAATGCATAAGGAGGCATTGATGCCCCTCACTCATCCAACTGATCAGGAATTCTGAGTCACCTGACTTGGAAAGCCTGTGGAACCATGCCAGAAATAAGGGATGGAGGTTGCTTTTCTGACAAAAGAAGAAACAGATTTTATCTCCCCTGCTCTCAGCACCTCCACAGCACAGCAGGATTCCTTTCACATTACTTTTTAGATATCTACAATGCAGAAATCTACATTCGAACTACTTCTTTAAGCTCCAATTAGAGAGCAACAGAGAGAAGAGTTGTGAAATGTCATCTGTTTCATCCTAAGGTAGGCATTTGCAAATCACTATTTCTCTCCAGTCCCTTAAACAAGGGCCAGAGAACTAACTCCAGCCTAACCCCTACCACACAGATACTCAAAATCTCAAGTAAGAGAGGTCTTATCACCATTCACTGACAAGCAAAGCATCAGAAACCTGCTCTGAGCATCTAGGGTTGATGACATACACCAGAACATGCAGACTGTGGGGCTGGAGGCTGAACAGCAAGCATAAGGAGAACAAAACTGTAGCTGTATTTAAGGGAAATTCAAATAACAAAGAGCAAAAGAAGAAATGTAAGGGTCTGGGGCTTTTTGGTTGGTTTAAGTGGGACAGGACAGCTTCTTGTTTTCCAATGAAGTGCCTCTTAGAATGCTTCTTTTATAAGCGGATTTAAAATGCATTTGGATCACACAACTTCTTCATACCAGCAAGTTCTTAAGAACAGTAGGACAGCAAATAAGAACCAGCACAACCTGTCTGCTTTCACTACCCACCTGAAGAAAGGACACATGCTTAGGAAAGGAAATAACTACTAGATGCTCACGGGTCTGAATGAAGTGAAACTGAAAAAAAAGTGCTAGAAAGCTTCTGCAGGGGAAGAAAACTAATTATCTTATCATCTAATGGAAATACCAGGTCTGGAAACTCAGTTCACAGGATGTTACCATTAGATAGACTATTTTCAGTAAACTTATAGGTAGATGGTTTTTTAGCAAAGAAAGGCCACGTTCCCAAGTCAGGAAGTGCCTACATGGAGCTTGACATGAACTGAGAATGGAAAAAGCCATGGGGAAAGAAGCAAAAGTAACAATACAAGCACAATAAGAAGAAACTGGTATGGGCCAAAACACAATATTGAACTGCTAGCAACTTCTAAAAGCTTGGTCACCATACACTTAATTTAACCAATTGTATACTAGTTCCTTTGTGCTACATTGCACATGGATCCACTAATATAACAAGCTATTGAATATGTAACCAATCTTAATACAGCAATCAAATACGTAACCAATCTTAACACAGCAATCAAATACGTAACCAGTCTTAACACAGCAATCAAATATGTATCCAACTTTAATTCAGCAAACAAATATGTATCCAACCTTAATAGAGCTAGGTATTGTCTTAATTAAGTTATTGCATACATATCCAATTATAAAACCCCAAGCTGTTGTAAACAGATGCAGACAACAGTATAAAAAGGATAGATGCTTAGTAATAAATGGCTTTCATCTCATCACATTGATCTCTGAGTACATTTCTCTGCAGCAAATATAAAAGAAAAATTCCTATATGTATTTGCAAAAAACTTCTGCTAAGTTTTCAGTGGGAAAACAAGACATTTGGGGGAGCAAAAACCAACACAGATCCACTGCCGCTAGCAAAAGCCCATGCGAAGTTCGACAGCCACTGCTGCGCAGCCCTATGTCAACATCGACGTGGAAAGTCCTAGGACCCCTAAAAAATCATAAAACGTTGGATCCTACCAGAGACCGAAGCAGAACTGCAGCTCGTCCCGAAGCGTCCCCAGCTCCTCCTCCCAAGAGAACGCATGATGATGATGATGATGTTGCTGCTGCGGAAGAGCTGAGCCGATCCAAGCCGCGGAGCTCCGAACCCGGTACTTGTTGATGCAAGGACTGCTCCCGAATGTTTCCCGACCGGATCTCCCAGGAGCATTTGTATGGGGGCTCATTTACGAGCAGCCAATGGGAGCTCACGCTCCCAGAGCCCCTCCCCTATAAGAGGGGTCCGGGAGCCGGAGCCTGCTTGTTTGTTCCAGAGCCCCCGAGGCACGGAGGCTGCGGCCGCTCTGCTGGAGCTCTGCGGGAACGCTGGGATTCGGAGCTGCTGCACCCTCTGCTTGTAGGTTTGCTGCCGTGAGTGCCCAATGTTCCACCTGGTACTTGGTTCTCGTGCTGCTTTTGTGCTCTTTGAGCCGTTATTTACATGTACTCCGTTCACATCTCCTCTGGCTTCTGGTGCTGGAAGGACTCTGCTTCGGTAAACTGTTTCTTATGCTCGGAGAAATAAGCTTCAGTAGCTCCTGGTGCTGCTTATTGTAGCTCATTGTAGCTTATTGTAACTTACTGTAACTTATTGTAGCTGTGATTTGCCCTAGCAGCCTGCAAGGGATGGGCTTTCAACCTACTCTGAAAAGCACCTCAGAGATAGCAAAGGGGGGGGGGAGAGGAGAACTCCAGAGGCAGGAAAAGGGCAACAGGAGGAGAAAGGACTGAAGAAAGATGCATGAGAAGAGCAGAACAAGGGTTGAGAAAGGACAAATGGACAGCAGTGTAGAAGGAGAAGTCAAGTGCAGAAGAAAGAGAGTAGAAGAAAGGCCAAGGGAGGAGAAAGGGGCAGAAGAACTGCAAAAGGAGGAGTAGGACAGAGCAAGGAGGAGAAAGGCCACAAGCAGTAACTCCATCAGCAACATGAGAATGCAGCACAGACAAATGCAACCACAGGGAAGTGCAAAGCAATGGGACATAACTGTCCAAGGAACCAGCACAGCTCGAAAGCATTCCCATTTGTGATACTCTGTTGATTTCATTTGCACCTTACCCATTGCACATGTCATTCGTAGATGTCCCACAGCTGTTTTCTGGGCAAGCTCCAAGATAAACATGGTTTCCCACTTCTCCCACTAGCAGGCTGTGATTTGCAGGGACCGTGGACTCCTGATGGGGGTGTAGGCAGGGTGCTTGCACTCATTAAATGTTACAGCCAGGGCTCTCTGTCACTCTTTCACTGCTAGTGCTCAAAGATGCCTCTTAGTATCTCCCCCATAAGAAAAGTTCCTGCTAGAGGTGCTCCCAGTGATTGATAGCACCAATATCTTACTCATCGCCTATTAACATTCCCTATTGACATTTCTGTAATTATTTTAATTGGTTTTGCAGAAAAGAATAATAATGAGCTTGTTGGTGTTTGGTGCAAGGCAGTGGTTCCCAGATGATTCACTACTTTAGCGACAAAGGTCTAGGCCATGCAATCAAGTTACTGTGGTGTAGCAAGGAGCTGTACATCAAAAAAGGGATGGTAACTAAATATGCTTCCAGCCTGTGGCAAAGATTATGCGTGTTAGCTTAAACCTCTTGTACTGCAGACTAATCCAAGTCTAATAGCCCTGCATTTACATTGGATAACTGGAACCTACACAGGCTACTGCAGCAGATTAGGCAATGTGGGGGTACACCCCCATGTCACCAGTGCCATGGTGGTAGAGATGAACCTTGGCTGAGTACCTGGTTGGGGGTTATTGTGCAATGAAGGGCACGCGCAGTGAGATTTTGTTTTCCCTGCTCTTGTCCTCTGACCCAAGAGAATTCAGCCCTGTAATGCTCACACTCTGTCATGTAAGTCTTTAAAAACGTCTGTCCATACTGAAGCCATAGCTCCCTTCCTGATCCTCATTTAGTTTTGTTTGCTGGTGGGAAATAACGAGTGCAAGACAGGAAGTTGGAGGGGGAAAAAAAACAAAGGACAGCAAGAATGCTTGGAATGAAAGGTGTGAAAATATGCAAGTCAAGACATGAAAAAACTATCCATTTCTTTATTGTGACTGTATTAGAAAACTGTAGCTTCTGCCTGGCAAAATCATGAAATCAGTCATTCTTTCCTTTATCATTACAGATTATGGTGACATGACTTAGGTACGGTATGAGGAGAGATCTAATTATCAGCTGATGAGTCATGCTATACAATTTTAGTTGTAATCAGTCATGTTCTAAAAGGAATCCAAGTTACATGCTAGTCATTATCTACTGTGGAGGGAAAGATGCCATGATTTTTCATCTGATGTATTCACAAAAAGGCTACAAAAAAGAATTAAGAGTCTAACAAAATATTTACAAAGCATGAAAAATCCTTACATTTCTATAGGTATCACTAGTCCAGATTTAACTCCTGAATGGTAAAGGTCAGCTGGCAATCCACCATTTCATACATGAATCTAGACTGCCTTTCCCCATTATAGTCACTTGGGATTTTACACTTGAATTTTATTGCCCAGTCTCACTCTCAGAAAGTCTTTCAGCCATTCTTCAGTTTACCCTTGTCCTGACAAATGTCTTGTGTCATCACCACTGCTCATTCCCTTTTCTATGTCTTCTATGAATATGCTGACCACCACAGGACGCAACAGCCAGCTATGCAGAACTGCACTGACCATTTTCTGGCCAGACTTGAACTGATTATCTATCCATGACAATGTATGCAATGTCAGTCTATTATTAATAATAATAATTAAAAAAGTAATCTGTATCGTTACATTACCTTTCAGAAAAATAGCAAAATCAGCAAAAGAGCCACCTACATCAGACACAGAGAGCTAAGCCTTCTGTTCATCAATTCAGGTAAGATACTCGTTATTGAAAGCACAAATAGCATTTACCTTCCTTTACTATTGGAAACGTTTTAAAGGTTTATGTTTTAGCTTTTTAGTCAGGTACTTATCTGGGATTTGGGAGCCATACTAATTAATTGAGAGGGTTTGAACTTGTACCTTAGCATCTCCCAGGAGTGTGCCCAGACATTATACTTAGGTGGTTTTCTCTTGTTTCCTGCTGTTACTTTTCCAGTTTGTGTAAAATACTTTAAAAGTCATTGAGAGGGAAAGAAATAACCAGGCAATGAGAAAAGCAGCTTTCCTGAGTCTAAAGAAAGGGACATGTAGCTGTAAGGACACTCAACTCCAGAAATCTGTGGGAAGCCAGGGCTATTACTTGAAATGTGAGCACTTTGGATTCTGATTCTTTGTGGACTGAATTTGATACACTGATTACAACAGAACAAACTTCACTGAAAGGAGAATCTCAACACCACCTTTTTCAGAAGGGTCCACATTTTGCATTTCTCCCATTATAAAACAGAAACAAAGAGGAAAAACTAGATATTGCCACCAGAAACAAGATACCAAACAAGATTAAACCTTTTGGGCAATTAAGCTGGGTCTTTAAATTTCTACAGAGTAGAAAGATTCTGTAGAGATGAGAGAAAAGAGCAATGACCAAGTGTGATGGGGAATTAAAGAACCATTTCACATTAAAATTTCTATGGAACAGAATATAAAAACGAATTATTAACTCCAACAATATATCTCAAATTGTGATATAATTCACTTGAAAGGGTTTTGGTGTGGGTTTTTTTCGGGGGGGAAGGGAGGGAAAGAGGCAAAGGTTGGGGTTTGTTTGCTTGTGGGGGGGGTTTGTGCTGGTTTTGGGGGGGTGTTTTGTTTGGGTTTTGGTGTGGGTTTTTTTATTGTTTTATCCTGTTACTATTATGGCAGATGAGGAGAGGGAGGAGGAAATTGGAGAAACAAGGAAGCACAAATGATGAGCACAACGTAAACATGGTTTTACGTAACATGAATTTAGGAGAAAAAGAGGCAATGTTTTTCAGAGATCCTATGGAGCACCTGATTGAGCTACTTACTGTCCATTTCTGGAAGAGCATAAAAGGAAGAAAAAGATCTGTTGGAAAGGTAGAAATAAATTTTACAGAAACTCAAAACTATCACAGATTGCCCTTTGTAGTTCTATCCTCAGGACACAGTAATCCTCTCTTTCCATAAACTGAAAACTAGCTGGAGGCTATCAGACCATGAAAATGGTAGAGAAAGTGTTCCCTTGCTGGTTAACTCTGGTAAGCCCAGCATCTTCTGGAGAGAGGAGGAACTAAGACAACATAGAAACCCTGGTCTGACAAATGGATTAGACAACATTACAACACAACAATACTTTAAGGTTAGCCATAAAGTGAGCTTATGCTTCATCCTTTAAATTACATTCCTGTAGACTGAAAGTTCTATATTATATAGAGTATGAGGAGGATTAGATGCTTCCTTATACAGTCCATACCAGAAGGTTAACTAAATCTGTTCAGACTGTATGCAGTTTATTTCTGTCTTAAGACAACATTCTTCAATAATCAGGAAGGATTAATGAACTTTTGTTACTACAAACACCTGTCAGCTGGATGCCACTTAGAGGAAACTGCTTTACCAAAAATAGACTTTTAAAGACAATTTCAAGTATGGTTACCAATGTTAAAAGAGCTTCAGAAATGAACAATTTTATCCCAAAATACTATGACCAGAACTGTCTGCTGTTCTGAAATCCTATCTAGTGGAACTCAACTCTCTCCCATAAAAGTCATAAAAGCATAGCATAGCTCACACTGATTTCTTGGGGATCTACACTATTTTTGCAATGACATGCTCTGGATGAGAACTAGCGATATCCCCACTGATCATAATGCTCATGCTTTTATAGAAAGATGGAAGGAATACATACTAGTGCTTAGAAGAGCCTCAGTACAGATCTGTAAACATATCATTTTTCAGCTTGGCTTCTTTATCTTTAATGAAAAGAATTAATCATTGTAATGCCTGAACATTCAGAAGTTCAACACTCGGGATAAAATTTATTCTAAAATACTTCTGTTACCCTCAGGAAGACTGGGAACATTCTGTTTTATTTTTACAGGACCAGATATCCAGCATGTATTTTGTTTCGATACATACATGTATAAACTGTTTATTAAAGGAATAAGCCGGCTGTTAATGGCTGGCAACACAAGGGAACCATAACTGCACAATAAAAAATCCTGCACAAAGTTCCAGATCAGCCTCAGTAATACAAACACAAAATACAAATACACACACAAAACTGCTGCAGAATAAAATAGAGAAAAAGTCACTAAACTCATGCTCTTTGTCTGAACAGGCAAACAGCAAAGCCCTGGTTCAGTGTAGGTCCCTCCACCCCAAATGATAATCCAGAGGAAAAAGCTAGAAACTACAAAGTGAAGTTAGGTAAAGACTCAAAATGTTAAGATGCCCTTTGTAACATATATCTCATCTGTGCAAATGATAATGTCAAGCAATATTCAGCTGCTCAGTGCTAACAGCTTTTGATGGTTTTATTCGCTGTCTACAGATTGGATGGGATGTTTAATTATTGCCTATTTTCTCTAATTATATGATACTCTGAAAAATATGGCATTTTATGAAAACTATGGGGCTTGGTGGAAACATCTCTGTCTGTTTCAACAACAAATGTGTCAGGAATGTTTTGCAGGCTCAAAGAAAATTTTGCAGTAAACTTAAACAAAACATAAACTCTAAACCCCAACTCTAAGTAACAAGACAGACCTTACAGCAAAGAAACCAATGATTTCCTTATTATTTCCTGCCTATATAGCTGGTTAAATCCTTTCAGACTTACATATGTTGACTTCACAATGGTGTCTAATGTACTTCTTTTTGTCAAATTCTAACACATGAAATGGATAATAAATTTTGTAGGACCTGGCTCAAAGCTGTGAGCTTTCCTGCTCCTTGGGAAGAAGCACAACTGTCAGGATGCAGCAACATATTTTACTTTACCTTTTAAAAGGAAAGCAGACACAGCAAGACAATTAAAGTAACTTTCACAGTGAGGATATAGTTGAAATGTTTGAATAGCATTTGTAACTGAACTGACAGATTTCTAGCAGCACACCATGAAAAAAAAGCAGCAACATTAGTGACAGGAAAACCTTTTAAATACTGCCTCACTCCTAAGCCTAGAGAAGCATCTTCTGTGTGAAAAGAGACAAGAAACATTCAGCAACTAGTTCTGGATGCCAAAACAGTAGCCCACAACCTCTTTGCAGAGAATGCCAGCAAGGTTCACATTACTGCCCACTTAGATCCTTTATTTGTATGCAGCATACTAGGGACTGAATGGAGAGCACATTCTCTCTCATATAGGTGACAAACACCATCAGTAATGACATTATGTTCCCTCCCACCTGTTCTAGTTTCTAAACATGACCCTCTGCTGAAAGACTGGCCTCCAGCACCCATTCTCTGAGCCATGTCATTCCTTCATAACCTTTGATTTATAATCAAGTCATGAACATGACACCTTTTGTTAGCTTTTCATTTTCACCTTCTGCTTTTTGCACTAATCCCCAGAACAAAAATGATCATTGCGATAGGCGCTGTAGAAATCAGGAAAATTAATAAATAGTTGGAATAATATCTAAACACTCTCCCCTATCAGGATGAGTACGTTTCTGAATTTGCACTATGTGGAACAGCTGACAGTAGAAATAGTTATAATAGATCACTCTGACAACTTTAGATTTACATAATGGCTTCATCCACTTTGTAGACTAGGTTTGTATACATTCTCTCTGCCTGTAAAACATGCCTATTAGCTTTATAATACTTGCTTTGAATGGTATATGTTGCTACATAAACTATACTTTTCTGTAGTATATAGCTTTAAACATATTTAAGAGACATGTATTAGTATGTTTATGTTATATGCAAAGTGAATTTATGTTCCTGAACTACAAATGCACCTTTTTTGTGATATTATCACATTTTCATTCAATCCACCCAAGCTTTTAATTCACGTAAGTTGACTTTTTATTCTTTTGATACCCTCAATATTCTTTTGATACCCTCAAAATACCTTTTGATACCCTTTTCAGATTCAAAGAACATCAGCATCAAATAAAGATATGGTAGAGCTACACCTAGAAAGCTGATACCTTTTTCAGTCTGCTCACCAGGTATTAAAAAAAAAAACAAACCAAA
The DNA here is from genome assembly GCF_012275295.1 of Melopsittacus undulatus. Lineage (NCBI taxonomy): Eukaryota > Metazoa > Chordata > Aves > Psittaciformes > Psittaculidae > Melopsittacus > Melopsittacus undulatus. Next base: position 677,045 of record NC_047532.1, read on the forward strand.
ACCAACCTAGGGTTAAACTCATTCTAGTTCCAGTCCAATTCCATGGATACAAAGAGCAAAAACAGCAGAAGAGACTGAAAAGAGCCACGTATCAAACACATTAGAATCCCCTCAACAAACACTGTGAAGGCCATGCTGCTGCCTTCCAAGGTCTTTGCATTTGGGAGGATGTGCAGGACAGGGCTTCAGCAGCCTGGGCTGTGTAGATTCTGCTCAGTGTTCACACAGAGAAATTCAATACCACTAACATTCTAGATGCCACATCACAGGATGAGTAGCTCTGGGAGAAGCCCACCAGGCAAACTCTCCCAGGTCCATGCTCACAGGATTTCAGCACACACCTCCAAGACAGTCCAGTGAGCCTTTACATTCTCTCACATTGTCCTAGAAATGGCTTAGTTGATGCAGTTCTGTCAGCTTTGCTGCAGCTACAGGGCTTGGGGAACATACCTTGCTGTGCGTTCTGGAAACTTGAGCATCCATCTCTGACAAAATAACCTCAATTTGCAGTCCATGGGAAGTTCTATACAGTGAAGTTTCCCATGAACTGGAAACTCAACTTTTTGGCCAGGAATAATATTTTATTATTTATTACACATGCTTATCACTGAGGAATTAAAGTTGATTTCTCCATTTTGACTACTATCTTACGCATCTATTTCTGCCAAGACAAATCTATTTTTTACTTGAAAAACTGAAGGACTTCACAATATTACTGGATAACATAAGCATCTGACTTCCATGTTTTTCCCATTGGTACTTCAAAAAGGTGGAAAGATGCTACCATTTGTAATCCCCACCTTAAGAGCAAGTTCCATAAGGCAAAACAGGAAGGCTGCCACAAGGAAAACAACTGAAGATGGGCAATTTTGAAGTCAAATTGTTTAGATCAAGATATTTAAACTCTGACAATGCTGTATCACTGTAAACATTATGCTAACTTAGGAGTATGAGATCATGCATGGGCTGTTGTTGCTTTGTACAGTTTGAAGAATGTGATTAATTTGCAAATCGACAGAGGTACTCTAAGATAATTAGAGCCTTGGATAACCCTTAGTTTGAATATATTAGCCCTTCCTTTTTTCCAAGGTGGAATATATTGCCATCATTGAATTAAACCACAAGCAAAGTCTGCTGATGATAAGTGTAGTTAATAGCTTTAAACAGTAGCTGTAATTTATTTGATTTTGTAAAGTTTGCAAATAAACTCAAACCTACAATCAGCTGTCGTTTTGTAACTCTCATAGTTGTTTTCAACATAGGGTAAACACAATAAAAGTTTATAAATGTTCCCAGTTGTCAAAGTAGATGTTCCATCCCCATTAATGCAAGTTGTTTCTCTTTATCACATAGCTTCTTAGGCTTCAGCTCCACCCTCACACAAATGCTTATATATGGAAATATACCTACATCTTTAGTCAAGGATGAATTGCAAGGTTGGGGTTTTTTTTTAACCAAATATTGGTTGTAATCATATTTGTCAGTATCTAGTCAGCCTCCCATTTAAAGCTGTCCTGATTCTGCTTTGGTGCTACCCATGAAATAAATGTTTCATAACTAACCTTTCAGGGTGATTCGATGGAGCCACATGGCTGTAAATGAGAAACTAATCATGAATAGCTCAATTTAAAAAAAAAAAACTACAAATAATCCAAATGCACAATGAACTTGGCAGCACCAACTCCAGCCTCTCAAAAATCCTAAGGGATGGCTGTGCTATTAACTACAAAACACCAGTGAGCCCTTCTTTCTTCAGTCTGCTATTTCTTGTAATTGAATTAGGATGTGCATTTTTCATGCTTAATGCTCCCAGGTTATTATGCATTCTCCAAATACTTACCTGTTGACATATTTTCTCTTAAGAATGATGCTGTTTGGCCTTTTCCTATTTCATCAAAACAGATCCTCAAGTGGTTAAAACCTGTTATGCTCAGCAGGCCACGCGATCTTTTAACTTCCTTAAGCACACCACACTTGCTGTAGGATGAAGAGGCTTCGAGCAGCAGTGAGACCCAACAAATAACTCATTGTTTCAAGTTCTTTGCAGAACTAAAAATAAATTAACACTAAAACACTGATGATTTTTGTCACCTTTGCTTTATTACTTACAATGAATGGCAACTCCGGAGCTGGGGAACTGTAACTAAACCCAAAACTCATACTTCACGAAAAAAAAAAGAGTTTCTCCTTCCTTGAATGGATTTCTTTGGTAGGAAACAACTGACCTGCTCCTTAATTCCTTTTTCACCATACAAAGTGCGATTCTTGGAATTGGTGGGAAGAGTAACTACAGCAACTGACAAGACTTCAGCTTTCCTAACGTAAAAGAGAGATAGCTGCTTCTCCACTTTGCTAAATTATCAAATCACTTCAAAGAGTAAGAACAAAACAAGAAAAGATGGTGAGGGAATGGGGGGAATCAAGGCATGAGCTGCAAAGTAATAAAACCACTTAACTGAGAAGTAATGAGAAAGTTTTAGGAAAGTAATATTGCTAATCCCATCTTCCATTCTTGACCTTATGCTTTTATAGCCAGATTACTAAAAGGGGGTCATGCTGGGTAGGCCACCAGCAGCAGAGGCAGCCATGCAGGCAGAGAAGTTGGGCAGGGAAATGGCCCTCCCCTGCTTACAGGGTGGCCTGGGGGCTCCAAGAGAGCTCCATTTCCCCCTCGGGTGCGGAGACGCTGGCTCTCACCCTCCTTACAGGGTTGCCACGCTCTCCGGGCAGCCAAAGGAGCAACACGGCCAAAGGCCAAAACCGACAGTAGCAAAGACCTGAGCCCTGCTTACAGGGAGGTCGCCCAGCACACAACATTCCTCACGGCACCCCAAAGGTGCCATCATGCTCTTACGTGACCTCCCCCTGTGCCCACAGGGGGTCCCTTTGCCCAGGGTGCCTTTCTCGTGCCCCCTCTTCTGCCCCACGCCGCTCCTCGCCTCGCCGTTCCACACGCCGCCTCTTCTCTCTTCTCTTGACACGCCGCCTCTTCTCTCTTCTCTTGACACGCAGCCTCTTCTCTCTTCTCTTGACACGCTGCCTCTTCTCTCTTCTCTGACAGCTTCTGCCAAGGAAGGAAAATGTCATTAGCTCTGGGAAGGGCCAACTCTTCTCCCTGAAGGAAACGTGGATCCATAGCCCTGGAGGGAGCTCCTCAAGGCACCACCAGCCCACCCACTCACCCACCCGCCCGCACACCCTCCCTCAATTTCAGCCTGGCTCACCGCACAGATGCGCCGCAGAGTTCTGGCCGGGGCTAGAGCCGGGCTCGCAGGCAGGCACCCTGGGCAAATCCGCTGGGCATGCAAAGCAACGGCCACAGAGGCTGCGCACCCCTGCTCACAGGGGGCCCGAGCCGTGGCCTGCACTGTAAAGCGCCCAGGACTCATGGCCGGGCCCTGACTTACAGGGTGGCCCTGGTCCTTAAGGCATTCGGAGGCTCCTTCTCTCCGATTGAGGGGCACCTTCACCCTCACCCCACTAGCGGGGCGGTCACACCACACAGGCTGCCAGCTGAGGGAGCACAAAGGCTCCCAGACCCAGGACCTGCTTACAGGCTGGTCCACACCCAGGGAGCCGCAGAGCTCGGCCTTCCCCCTGCACCAACAGGAACGAGACTCCACAGCCAGGTACCGGAGCTTCAGAGCTAAAGGCCGGGGGACTGGCGGATACAGCCCCGAGCCTCTCAAAGACTAGGGCCAGACATTCCCAAATAAGCTCCAGGGAGCCCAAGGCTCCGACCTGCGTCCGAGTTACGGGCGGGCCTCCTGGCTGCACCACACCATCAACATTACCATTACCATTATCATTATCATTGTCATTATCATTATCATTGTCATTATCATTATCATCATTATCATCATCATCATCATCATTATCATTGTCATTATCATTATCATCATCATCATCATCATTTTCATCACGTAGTCCTTCAGGAGCCCAGCGCACAACCTCGACCCCAACCAGGGGGAGGTCAGCCCAGCCAAAGGTGGGCCTGCAACCTGTGGCACTGCATTTCCTCAACCTGCACCCTCTAAAGGGCGAGGGAGGGCTCGTTCCTGTGGGCTGGCTAAGAACAGCCTCCCATGCCCTGCTTAAAGCAGGCTGGGGCTGCTCCAGGGAACAAAGGGCTCCACAGATTGGGACTGTGCGTGGAAGCTGGAGACCTTCAACACGCCAAGGGGAAAATACTGCGACACACCCTGACAACAGGGGGTCACGCTGGCAGGTCACCAGCAGGACAGGCAGCCATGCAGGCAGAGACCCAGGTCCTGACTACAGGCAGGTCGCATTGCCTGCACCACAACTAAGTGGCTTGGCACCGTCCTTGGAAAGAAGGGGCGAGTCCAGACCGTCCCTCCGCTCATGGACTTAGAGGGGACCCCCCTGTTACTGCACAGATCCCTGCTCTCCCTCCAGGGAGGTTTAAGCTAAGCTGCAGCAATTAAAACAGGGGCCTAAAGGATAAGCTCACTCACTCCCTCACCACTCACACACATTGATTGACAAGGACAAGACACACAAAACAGAACGTCCCAAAAAGGGAGACGGTCTCTGTGCAGCCAATGTCTGGGGTTTCACCCTACTCACCAGCAAGAGAGGAAAGCCTCAGACCATGCCCAGGCCTGTGTGGAAGCCAGAGAACTTCAACAGGCCAAGGGGCAAATGCTGTGACACGCCCTGACAACAGGGGGTCACGCTGGGTAGGCCACCAGCAGGCAGAAAGCTGCTGGGGCAGAGAAGGTGGGCAGGGAAATGGCCCTCCCCTGCTTACAGGGTGGCCTGGGGGTCCAGAGAGCTCCATTTCCCCCTCGGGTGCGGAGACGCTGGCTCTCACCCTCCTTACAGGGTTGCCACGCTCTCCGGGCAGCCAAAGGAGCAACACGGCCAAAGGCCAAAACCAACAGTAGCAAAGACCTGAGCCCTGCTTACAGGGAGGTCGCCCAGCACACAACATTCCTCACGGCACCCCAAAGGTGCCATCATGCTCTTACGTGACCTCCCCCTGTGCCCACAGGGGGTCCCTTTGCCCAGGGTGCCTTTCTCGTGCCCCCTCTTCTGCCCCACGCCGCTCCTCGCCTCGCCGTTCCACACGACGCCTCTTCTCTCTTCTCTTGACACGCCGCCTCTTCTCTCTTGACACGCAGCCTCTTCTCTCTTCTCTTGACACGCCGCCTCTTCTCTCTTCTCTGACAGCTTCTGCCAAGGAAGGAAAATGTCATTAGCTCTGGGAAGGGCCAACTCTTCTCCCTGAAGGAAACGTGGATCCATAGCCCTGGAGGGAGCTCCTCAAGGCACCACCAGCCCACCCACTCACCCACCCGCCCGCACACCCTCCCACAATTTCAGCCTGGCTCACCGCACTGATGCGCCGCAGAGTTCTGGCCGGGGCTAGAGCCGGGCTCGCAGGCGGGCACCCTGGGCAAATCCGCTGGGCATGCAAAGCAACGGCCACAGAGGCTGCGCACCCCTGCTCACAGGGGGCCCGAGCCGTGGCCTGCACTGTAAAGCGCCCAGGACTCATGGCCGGGCCCTGACTTACAGGGTGGCCCTGGTCCTTAAGGCATTCGGAGGCTCCTTCTCTCCGACTGAGGGGCACCTTCACCCTCACCCCACTAGCGGGGCGGTCACACCACACAGGCTGCCAGCTGAGGGAGCACAAAGGCTCCCAGACCCAGGACCTGCTTACAGGCTGGTCCACACCCAGGGAGCCGCAGAGCTCGGCCTTCCCCCTGCACCAACAGGAACGAGACTCCACAGCCAGGTACCGGAGCTTCAGAGCTAAAGGCCGGGGGACTGGCGGATACAGCCCCGAGCCTCTCAAAGACTAGGGCCAGACATTCCCAAATAAGCTCCAGGGAGCCCAAGGCTCCGACCTGCGTCCGAGTTACGGGCGGGCCTCCTGGCTGCACCACACCATCAACATTATCATTATCATTGTCATTATCATTGTCATTATCATTATCATCATTATCATCATCATCATCATCATCATCATTATCATTGTCATTATCATTATCATCATCATCATCATCATTTTCATCACGTAGTCCTTCAGGAGCCCAGCGCACAACCTCGACCCCAACCAGGAGGAGGTCAGCCCAGCCAAAGGTGGGCCTGCAACCTGTGGCACTGCATTTCCTCAACCTGCACCCTCTAAAGGGCGAGGGAGGGCTCGTTCCTGTGGGCTGGCTAAGAACAGCCTCCCATGCCCTGCTTAAAGCAGGCTGGGGCTGCTCCAGGGAACAAAGGGCTCCACAGATTGGGACTGTGCGTGGAAGCTGGAGACCTTCAACACGCCAAGGGGAAAATACTGCGACACACCCTGACAACAGGGGGTCACGCTGGCAGGTCACCAGCAGGACAGGCAGCCATGCAGGCAGAGACCCAGGTCCTGACTACAGGCAGGTCGCATTGCCTGCACCACAACTAAGTGGCTTGGCACCGTCCTTGGAAAGAAGGGGCGAGTCCAGACCGTCCCTCCGCTCATGGACTTAGAGGGGACCCCCCTGTTACTGCACAGATCCCTGCTCTCCCTCCAGGGAGGTTTAAGCTAAGCTGCAGCAATTAAAACAGGGGCCTAAAGGATAAGCTCACTCACTCCCTCACCACTCACACACATTGATTGACAAGGACAAGACACACAAAACAGAACGTCCCAAAAAGGGAGACGGTCTCTGTGCAGCCAATGTCTGGGGTTTCACCCTACTCACCAGCAAGAGAGGAAGAGCCTCAGACCATGCCCAGGCCTGTGTGGAAGCCAGAGAACTTCAACAGGCCAAGGGGCAAATGCTGTGACACGCCCTGACAACAGGGGGTCACGCTGGGTAGGCCACCAGCAGGCAGAAAGCTGCTGGGGCAGAGAAGTTGGGCAGGGAAATGGCCCTCCCCTGCTTACAGGGTGGCCTGGGGGTCCAGAGAGCTCCATTTCCCCCTCGGGTGCGGAGACGCTGGCTCTCACCCTCCTTACAGGGTTGCCACGCTCTCCGGGCAGCCAAAGGAGCAACACGGCCAAAGGCCAAAACCAACAGTAGCAAAGACCTGAGCCCTGCTTACAGGGAGGTCGCCCAGCACACAACATTCCTCACGGCACCCCAAAGGTGCCATCATGCTCTTACGTGACCTCCCCCTGTGCCCACAGGGGGTCCCTTTGCCCAGGGTGCCTTTCTCGTGCCCCCTCTTCTGCCCCACGCCGCTCCTCGCCGTTCCACACGACGCCTCTTCTCTCTTCTCTTGACACGCCGCCTCTTCTCTCTTGACACGCAGCCTCTTCTCTCTTCTCTTGACACGCCGCCTCTTCTCTCTTCTCTGACAGCTTCTGCCAAGGAAGGAAAATGTCATTAGCTCTGGGAAGGGCCAACTCTTCTCCCTGAAGGAAACGTGGATCCATAGCCCTGGAGGGAGCTCCTCAAGGCACCACCAGCCCACCCACTCACCCACCCGCCCGCACACCCTCCCTCAATTTCAGCCTGGCTCACCGCACTGATGCGCCGCAGAGTTCTGGCCGGGGCTAGAGCCGGGCTCGCAGGCGGGCACCCTGGGCAAATCCGCTGGGCATGCAAAGCAACGGCCACAGAGGCTGCGCACCCCTGCTCACAGGGGGCCCGAGCCGTGGCCTGCACTGTAAAGCGCCCAGGACTCATGGCCGGGCCCTGACTTACAGGGTGGCCCTGGTCCTTAAGGCATTCGGAGGCTCCTTCTCTCCGACTGAGGGGCACCTTCACCCTCACCCCACTAGCGGGGCGGTCACACCACACAGGCTGCCAGCTGAGGGAGCACAAAGGCTCCCAGACCCAGGACCTGCTTACAGGCTGGTCCACACCCAGGGAGCCGCAGAGCTCGGCCTTCCCCCTGCACCAACAGGAACGAGACTCCACAGCCAGGTACCGGAGCTTCAGAGCTAAAGGCCGGGGGACTGGTGGATACAGCCCCGAGCCTCTCAAAGACTAGGGCCAGACATTCCCAAATAAGCTCCAGGGAGCCCAAGGCTCCGACCTGCGTCCGAGTTACGGGCGGGCCTCCTGGCTGCACCACACCATCAACATTATCATTATCATTGTCATTATCATTGTCATTATCATTATCATCATTATCATCATCATCATCATCATCATTATCATTGTCATTATCATTATCATCATCATCATCATCATTTTCATCACGTAGTCCTTCAGGAGCCCAGCGCACAACCTCGACCCCAACCAGGAGGAGGTCAGCCCAGCCAAAGGTGGGCCTGCAACCTGTGGCACTGCATTTCCTCAACCTGCACCCTCTAAAGGGCGAGGGAGGGCTCGTTCCTGTGGGCTGGCTAAGAACAGCCTCCCATGCCCTGCTTAAAGCAGGCTGGGGCTGCTCCAGGGAACAAAGGGCTCCACAGATTGGGACTGTGCGTGGAAGCTGGAGACCTTCAACACGCCAAGGGGAAAATACTGCGACACACCCTGACAACAGGGGGTCACGCTGGCAGGTCACCAGCAGGACAGGCAGCCATGCAGGCAGAGACCCAGGTCCTGACTACAGGCAGGTCGCATTGCCTGCACCACAACTAAGTGGCTTGGCACCGTCCTTGGAAAGAAGGGGCGAGTCCAGACCGTCCCTCCGCTCATGGACTTAGAGGGGACCCCCCTGTTACTGCACAGATCCCTGCTCTCCCTCCAGGGAGGTTTAAGCTAAGCTGCAGCAATTAAAACAGGGGCCTAAAGGATAAGCTCACTCACTCCCTCACCACTCACACACATTGATTGACAAGGACAAGACACACAAAACAGAACGTCCCAAAAAGGGAGACGGTCTCTGTGCAGCCAATGTCTGGGGTTTCACCCTACTCACCAGCAAGAGAGGAAAGCCTCAGACCATGCCCAGGCCTGTGTGGAAGCCAGAGAACTTCAACAGGCCAAGGGGCAAATGCTGTGACACGCCCTGACAACAGGGGGTCACGCTGGGTAGGCCACCAGCAGGCAGAAAGCTGCTGGGGCAGAGAAGTTGGGCAGGGAAATGGCCCTCCCCTGCTTACAGGGTGGCCTGGGGGTCCAGAGAGCTCCATTTCCCCCTCGGGTGCGGAGACGCTGGCTCTCACCCTCCTTACAGGGTTGCCACGCTCTCCGGGCAGCCAAAGGAGCAACACGGCCAAAGGCCAAAACCAACAGTAGCAAAGACCTGAGCCCTGCTTACAGGGAGGTCGCCCAGCACACAACATTCCTCACGGCACCCCAAAGGTGCCATCATGCTCTTACGTGACCTCCCCCTGTGCCCACAGGGGGTCCCTTTGCCCAGGGTGCCTTTCTCGTGCCCCCTCTTCTGCCCCACGCCGCTCCTCGCCGTTCCACACGACGCCTCTTCTCTCTTGACACGCCGCCTCTTCTCTCTTCTCTGACAGCTTCTGCCAAGGAAGGAAAATGTCATTAGCTCTGGGAAGGGCCAACTCTTCTCCCTGAAGGAAACGTGGATCCATAGCCCTGGAGGGAGCTCCTCAAGGCACCACCAGCCCACCCACTCACCCACCCGCCCGCACACCCGCCCGCAATTTCAGCCTGGCTCACCGCACAGATGCGCCCCAGAGTTCTGGCCGGGGCGAGAGCCGGGCTCGCAGGCGGGCACCCTGGGCAAATCCGCTGGGCATGCAAAGCAACGGCCACAGAGGCTGCGCACCCCTGCTCACAGGGGGCCCGAGCCGTGGCCTGCACTGTAAAGCGCCCAGGACTCATGGCCGGGCCCTGACTTACAGGGTGGCCCTGGTCCTTAAGGCATTCGGAGGCTCCTTCTCTCCGACTGAGGGGCACCTTCACCCTCACCCCACTAGCGGGGCGGTCACACCACACAGGCTGCCAGCTGAGGGAGCACAAAGGCTCCCAGACCCAGGACCTGCTTACAGGCTGGTCCACACCCAGGGAGCCGCAGAGCTCGGCCTTCCCCCTGCACCAACAGGAACGAGACTCCACAGCCAGGTACCGGAGCTTCAGAGCTAAAGGCCGGGGGACTGGCGGATACAGCCCCGAGCCTCTCAAAGACTAGGGCCAGACATTCCCAAATAAGCTCCAGGGAGCCCAAGGCTCCGACCTGCGTCCGAGTTACGGGCGGGCCTCCTGGCTGCACCACACCATCAACATTACCATTATCATTGTCATTATCATTGTCATTATCATTATCATCATTATCATCATCATCATCATCATCATTATCATTGTCATTATCATTATCATCATCATCATCATCATTTTCATCACGTAGTCCTTCAGGAGCCCAGCGCACAACCTCGACCCCAACCAGGAGGAGGTCAGCCCAGCCAAAGGTGGGCCTGCAACCTGTGGCACTGCATTTCCTCAACCTGCACCCTCTAAAGGGCGAGGGAGGGCTCGTTCCTGTGGGCTGGCTAAGAACAGCCTCCCATGCCCTGCTTAAAGCAGGCTGGGGCTGCTCCAGGGAACAAAGGGCTCCACAGATTGGGACTGTGCGTGGAAGCTGGAGACCTTCAACACGCCAAGGGGAAAATACTGCGACACACCCTGACAACAGGGGGTCACGCTGGCAGGTCACCAGCAGGACAGGCAGCCATGCAGGCAGAGACCCAGGTCCTGACTACAGGCAGGTCGCATTGCCTGCACCACAACTAAGTGGCTTGGCACCGTCCTTGGAAAGAAGGGGCGAGTCCAGACCGTCCCTCCGCTCATGGACTTAGAGGGGACCCCCCTGTTACTGCACAGATCCCTGCTCTCCCTCCAGGGAGGTTTAAGCTAAGCTGCAGCAATTAAAACAGGGGCCTAAAGGATAAGCTCACTCACTCCCTCACCACTCACACACATTGATTGACAAGGACAAGACACACAAAACAGAACGTCCCAAAAAGGGAGACGGTCTCTGTGCAGCCAATGTCTGGGGTTTCACCCTACTCACCAGCAAGAGAGGAAAGCCTCAGACCATGCCCAGGCCTGTGTGGAAGCCAGAGAACTTCAACAGGCCAAGGGGCAAATGCTGTGACACGCCCTGACAACAGGGGGTCACGCTGGGTAGGCCACCAGCAGGCAGAAAGCTGCTGGGGCAGAGAAGTTGGGCAGGGAAATGGCCCTCCCCTGCTTACAGGGTGGCCTGGGGGTCCAGAGAGCTCCATTTCCCCCTCGGGTGCGGAGACGCTGGCTCTCACCCTCCTTACAGGGTTGCCACGCTCTCCGGGCAGCCAAAGGAGCAACACGGCCAAAGGCCAAAACCAACAGTAGCAAAGACCTGAGCCCTGCTTACAGGGAGGTCGCCCAGCACACAACATTCCTCACGGCACCCCAAAGGTGCCATCATGCTCTTACGTGACCTCCCCCTGTGCCCACAGGGGGTCCCTTTGCCCAGGGTGCCTTTCTCGTGCCCCCTCTTCTGCCCCACGCCGCTCCTCGCCTCGCCGTTCCACACGCCGCCTCTTCTCTCTTCTCTTGACACGCCGCCTCTTCTCTCTTGACACGCAGCCTCTTCTCTCTTCTCTTGACACGCCGCCTCTTCTCTCTTCTCTGACAGCTTCTGCCAAGGAAGGAAAATGTCATTAGCTCTGGGAAGGGCCAACTCTTCTCCCTGAAGGAAACGTGGATCCATAGCCCTGGAGGGAGCTCCTCAAGGCACCACCAGCCCACCCACTCACCCACCCGCCCGCACACCCTCCCTCAATTTCAGCCTGGCTCACCGCACTGATGCGCCGCAGAGTTCTGGCCGGGGCTAGAGCCGGGCTCGCAGGCGGGCACCCTGGGCAAATCCGCTGGGCATGCAAAGCAACGGCCACAGAGGCTGCGCACCCCTGCTCACAGGGGGCCCGAGCCGTGGCCTGCACTGTAAAGCGCCCAGGACTCATGGCCGGGCCCTGACTTACAGGGTGGCCCTGGTCCTTAAGGCATTCGGAGGCTCCTTCTCTCCGACTGAGGGGCACCTTCACCCTCACCCCACTAGCGGGGCGGTCACACCACACAGGCTGCCAGCTGAGGGAGCACAAAGGCTCCCAGACCCAGGACCTGCTTACAGGCTGGTCCACACCCAGGGAGCCGCAGAGCTCGGCCTTCCCCCTGCACCAACAGGAACGAGACTCCACAGCCAGGTACCGGAGCTTCAGAGCTAAAGGCCGGGGGACTGGCGGATACAGCCCCGAGCCTCTCAAAGACTAGGGCCAGACATTCCCAAATAAGCTCCAGGGAGCCCAAGGCTCCGACCTGCGTCCGAGTTACGGGCGGGCCTCCTGGCTGCACCACACCATCAACATTACCATTACCATTATCATTATCATTGTCATTATCATTGTCATTATCATTATCATCATTATCATCATCATCATCATCATCATCATTATCATTGTCATTATCATTATCATCATCATCATCATCATTTTCATCACGTAGTCCTTCAGGAGCCCAGCGCACAACCTCGACCCCAACCAGGGGGAGGTCAGCCCAGCCAAAGGTGGGCCTGCAACCTGTGGCACTGCATTTCCTCAACCTGCACCCTCTAAAGGGCGAGGGAGGGCTCGTTCCTGTGGGCTGGCTAAGAACAGCCTCCCATGCCCTGCTTAAAGCAGGCTGGGGCTGCTCCAGGGAACAAAGGGCTCCACAGATTGGGACTGTGCGTGGAAGCTGGAGACCTTCAACACGCCAAGGGGAAAATACTGCGACACACCCTGACAACAGGGGGTCACGCTGGCAGGTCACCAGCAGGACAGGCAGCCATGCAGGCAGAGACCCAGGTCCTGACTACAGGCAGGTCGCATTGCCTGCACCACAACTAAGTGGCTTGGCACCGTCCTTGGAAAGAAGGGGCGAGTCCAGACCGTCCCTCCGCTCATGGACTTAGAGGGGACCCCCCTGTTACTGCACAGATCCCTGCTCTCCCTCCAGGGAGGTTTAAGCTAAGCTGCAGCAATTAAAACAGGGGCCTAAAGGATAAGCTCACTCACTCCCTCACCACTCACACACATTGATTGACAAGGACAAGACACACAAAACAGAACGTCCCAAAAAGGGAGACGGTCTCTGTGCAGCCAATGTCTGGGGTTTCACCCTACTCACCAGCAAGAGAGGAAAGCCTCAGACCATGCCCAGGCCTGTGTGGAAGCCAGAGAACTTCAACAGGCCAAGGGGCAAATGCTGTGACACGCCCTGACAACAGGGGGTCACGCTGGGTAGGCCACCAGCAGGCAGAAAGCTGCTGGGGCAGAGAAGTTGGGCAGGGAAATGGCCCTCCCCTGCTTACAGGGTGGCCTGGGGGTCCAGAGAGCTCCATTTCCCCCTCGGGTGCGGAGACGCTGGCTCTCACCCTCCTTACAGGGTTGCCACGCTCTCCGGGCAGCCAAAGGAGCAACACGGCCAAAGGCCAAAACCAACAGTAGCAAAGACCTGAGCCCTGCTTACAGGGAGGTCGCCCAGCACACAACATTCCTCACGGCACCCCAAAGGTGCCATCATGCTCTTACGTGACCTCCCCCTGTGCCCACAGGGGGTCCCTTTGCCCAGGGTGCCTTTCTTGTGCCCCCTCTTCTGCCGGACGCTGTTCTTCTTCTTGCTCAATGTTGCTTTTTCTTTAAGTTCAGCTGCATTCTGTTTTGGAAAGACAACACCAGGTTCTCTCAGATGAGTATGTTTTAAAAGCTACTCTGAGGTAAAATATATTATTTGGAGTAATAATCTGATCTCTATACACAAACAAGACATTAGTGCAGTGTAATGTTTCACCTTCCCTCTAGATTTGTCTCCCAACTTCCTTTTTTCCCCTCTGCCAGCACCTTTCCAATTTTTTCCAATGTCAGCTCTCTTTTTCACCATTTTGCCCTCCTCAAGCCAGCACACCTCCCCCCTTTCCCCTCACTTTCTCTTCAGTTATGCATGAGAATTCCTTTCTCATTCCCACTTGGATGGTGGTGGGAAAAGTCCTTCATACATCCCTCCTAAGTTGCTAAAAGCCTCTGCCTCCCACCACACCCATCCATTAATGTCTAAGGCACTAACGGCAAATGCGGGGGCTCCGCGCACCTCCTCTCTCCTCTGTTCCCCTCAGAGCTCTGAGGTAACCCTCTCCCGCTGCATTCATTTATAGCCCCCCCTTCCCGCCGAACGCTCTGATAGGCTAGCTTTCCTAGCCCGCGAAGAACCCAGCCAATGGCAGGGCGTCTCCTCCGGTGCCTTGCCTTTCCCGTCCCCCCCCCCCCCTCCCGCCTCATCCCCCCCTCCCGCCTCAACCGCCCCCTCTCCCGCCTTCCCTGTTGAAAGAGGCTAATGGCGGCTCAGTGCCGGCTGAGGGCGCTGCCGTGGGCAGAGACACCTCACGCTTTGGGTTTAGCCTGTCGTGTGTTTATGCCTTTGTAATAGGAAACACAAACCTCACTGTTTATTCCCTGTGTGTTTATTCCCTTCCTAACAGTGTTTGATAACACACCCCAGGGGGTTCCTCCACTCCACCGGTGTCTGAGGGAGCTAAGGGACAGCCATTTTGTGCAGCCTTTCATGGTGGCTGGTTATTTTGCAGGTACCAAACAAAACAGAATTCCAGATGTTCACTGTGATTAAGGGGTTTTATCTTTTATCAGTTCACTCCCAAAGTTTAACCAAAAGCACTTCTTGCACACTTGATGGAGCCCTAAGAAGTTTCTGACTAACTCAATTATAGAATTTATCAAAGCCCTTTACAACAAAAAACTTTTCACCAAACCCTTCCACTATTATTTTTCTAGTGAGGAAAATGAGATAAATGCAGGTATGTTTGCATCCAAAATGCCTATAGGCATTTTTCTCTTGCACCTTGAGAGCCCCCAAGGAGGTGCAGAGTGGCCAATTAGCCAGCTGTGTATAGAGGTAAGGAAGAAGTTCACATAATAAAGCTAAATTATGTTTTGTTTCTTTTCTTACTTTTCACAGAAATAAATTAAAAAACAAAACAAAAAAAACATAGGTAAGAATCATTCTTAAAGTCAAATTGCTCAGAAAAAGCATCAGAAGACTGAAGACGAATCAGATTATAAACCACTTTGGTCAGTCCATCGCCTTAACTCCAGCTCCTAGAGCCATTAACCACTGTATTTCAGATTGAGCTACAAGGTATCTGCAGATTGGCACTAACTGAGAAAGGAATCTTGCAAAGATAGTGCAAATGTAACAGAACTAGATTATTTATTTATATCTATAACATATTTATTATTATGAAGTTGATTCAGTGACAAGACACTGAAATCTTCCAGAGTGTGGCACTGGCAGGATGTATTTACCCCTACCTCTAATTTCTCATGAAATCAGAAAGCCATTATATCTCAGAATGCTCTAGTCCTATCAGGGCCATCCACACTGTACCCACTTCACAGCAGACATTCACATAACTTTTACAAACCAGCAGTTAATTATGACTCACCATGCTTTTGGAGCAAGAAAATAATGTTGAGTCCATTTTATAGAAAAGTATATTGAGACTAAACTAAATCATTTGTCCAAAATCATCACTGGTACCAATCCCAAATCCTGCAGGCCTTGTGGCATTGGTTAATTGGGTTGGGCTGTGCTTTATCCGATTTCCTACTTTGACTTTATATAATGTGCTTCTATAAATCCTTGGCATACAAACCGAAAATCCAATCTCAGAGCAAACCAACAACCTCATTCAACAAACAAAAACCATTCACAAAATTGAATGTCCTTTACTCAGCTCCTATTAAACAACAACCCCACACTATATCCTACAGAAACCCCTTAAATTTTGTCCAAACTTCACCCTTCTCTAGAGCTGGAAGCCAGCTCTGTTTCATACTCTAAAGAACCACACATTCAGATGAGCGTAATAAACTAGCAGGATTTGAAATGGCTGAGCTTGTTTTACAAATGTACTAAAGGCAAGGTGTCATCTCATTATACCAGTGAAGGAAAACAGTGAAAACAAAATATCCTCACATTTAACTGCTCTTCTGGCTCCAGTCTTCAAGTACTCGTGTGTTTTATTCAACAGCAATATTAACTGCTGTGGGTATATAAGTGTTTTGTTGGATCATGACCTCAAAATATTAGTCAACAACCACAAAAGGTACGAAAGATTATTCAGATTCAGACGATATGGCTGAACATAGGTTTCATGGTTTATGCAAGCCTGAATTACAAACATCTGAAGGGAGCTGTTCGGTTTAGAGACTTGCAGAGCTCAATTTAAAAATGATATCATAATTTTTGCATTAACAAAAAAGTGAAACTGTAACACCTGTAATTTATTGCATAGCTAAACCTATTAAATATGCATAATGATTAAATTGGGAAAGAATAAAAGCTTCTTTGAACAACAAATTCATTATAAAAAGCAGATCTCAGCCCAAGAATGGACTTCTGCACTCCAGCTATAAACTCATACAAATGACTCTCAAAACCAAGAATTCCATCACACCATGTGCCATGGTGGTTTTGAACTTCAAGCACCACTACCAAGTAAGAATCCTTAAGAAAACAGCCCATCATTACATGGCAAGTAGAAAATCACCTGCTGACCAAGCTCTAATCTAATTCAAGCTTTTAGTTATATAATAAACTTTATTCCAGTGAATTAGGAATGGCTAAAATGGGGGAGGCAAGACATTTAAATACTGTGACAGGCAGGCATTGTAAGAGCTAAGAAACTACATTTACTTCTTTTCATCATAAGCAGATTAGGTGGGTGGGAAGTAAAAGCAGAGAGACAGAGGCAATATCTGAGACTACCAAGACCACCAAATACTATGTTCAACATGCCATATAATATAACAACTTATTACATCAGCACAATAAAAAGGAAATCTTAGAACTGTTAACATGTTGAATCTATCCATTGCAAAAGAAGATATGCAAATACCAGAACGATTTTTTAAAGCCTTACAGAACATTCAGCTCACAATGACACAAAGAACAGGGCTAGGCACACACATTTTGCTTCTTCAAAGCATAGATAATGTTATTTTTAAGTTAAGATAAAGCAAGCAGTGTCTTCCTCTCCCCCATAAGAACAAATACATGGTAATAGCCCAGGCTCAGAGTTGTGCAGTTCCCAACCATTGTCAGATCATTCAAAACATGTACCTCAGCAGACAGTGGTTTCTGACCACCTGTCTTGCACCAGAGATGTTTGTGGTACTTCTGGTGCACTGTATGATATTGTAAGTAAATGAAACAACGTGAATTAAAGTGAGGTAAAGGTACTTCTAAGAGACAAACATTCCTGGGGATAGGACATACGCTATCCATTTTTTCAGGAGATCCCTTGATGTGAAATGAGGGCAAAGGCAACCAAGAGATTGCAGGAGGGGGAAGACAAAGGAACTAGAGATATTACTGCTGACTATTCAACTGCTGAAACTGTTTTTCTTGCACCTTTTAGAGCACAATCAGAAGGGGGGTGGAGAAAATCACTCCAAAATGGTGCCAAAGGAGTAAAAAAGCCAAGAACAATAACAAATCTGGAACTGTCCTTCACAGCCCCCTAGATCACTCTAAAGTTAACCATAAACAACAGATATCACACACACATTTGACACTTTCTTTACAGGATGACACTTAAAATAGGTACCCAAAAGCCAGTGAAGGTCTTTGGTTATGAGAGACCAAACTCAAAACTGTCATCTGTATTTCAATAAAATCGGCAAATTATCAGAGCTGAGAGTTGTTAATTTCTTATACGCATTAGGAAACTAACTAGTGGGTAGAAGAGAGACATCTTAGCCCTGATCTTGTTAAAGGAAGGCCAGAGTCTTGATTAGACACTGCCAAACTTGAACAGGAGGTTTCTTAATAGGACAGAAGGGAAAGAAAGAAGATTCCTTAGTTTTGTTGGTTACAGAGTCACTTTTACACCAAATTGTAAAGATCCAAGAAACATAACTGAAAGTTGAACCAGTTCCCTAGGTGTTCTTTTCCATAAGAGCATGATATCAAAGTCCAGATCTTGCCAAGCAGGTCAATTTTGAGGAGCACACTTCAGTTTTGTGAACATAGAAGCATTTTAAGTACTCTTACAAATTCTTCAGTACACAGAAGAGGGTTTACTTAGCACAACCTCACAGCAGCCCATCTTTTCCCCATGTCACTTGACACTGGGAAGAGAATGGGATTCTTCTGCCATGACCAACTAATTGAGAGGCACAGATTTCATCTGTGTCCTCTGTTCTGCCAAGCCACTATAGCTCCTAATTCTGGAGCAATACAGCATAGCCTGAACTGGCTGTTACAGACATGGCAGTCAGTACAGCATTGGAGCAGTCTGTTTCCAGATTACAGCTCTAAAATATCAGCATTGTCCAACCAGTAATCTCTTCTGAGCTTTGTATACCAACAGGTATGAGACAACTTAGCACAGCCAGAGTGCAGACTGAAAGCTTAGCAAGGGTTTGTGTACAAAGCCAGACACTGTTGGACAAGATCAATTCAGAGGAAAGCAAGCCTTCCAGTAAGGGCTGCCTATCAGGTAAGCTCCCTACCCACAGAAGATGTATTAACCAAAATGTTATTTATACTCCAGCAAAAACATCCACACAGTAATGAGAGGATGACACAGCAGTATCTGCATGAAACAACACCTCATAGTGAGGGATGCCAATCTTACATCTTTTCTAAAGGCCTTGGCTGCAAGTTTAAAATATTTGGAAGTGTAAATATTGTCTCTGCATTTTATGACACAATAAAAAGTGGTTTAATACAGCAATAAACGCTCAAATATGCCTTGACAAAGTTATTTTAAACACAGTTCGAAAGCTCATAGCTTCAAGTTTTATACAGATATAATGTCAGAAAGGCCTTGACACAAGTCCATTTAAAATGAAAGTAAAGTATTCTGCATATCAAGACTTACTAAACAAATCTCAAGGTTTTTATGGCACTAATGAATGAGTATGAGCACATTGGGACTGTTGAGTTGATGCGCGGATAGACTCCACACTCGCTTCGTAGCTATGCTACATCTCAGCCACACAGAAACACAAACTTACACATGGGATCCCACACACTCCCACTATGGTTCCGCTTACCCTCCTCCTGCTTCTTATGGTCATGGTTCTCAGAACTTCTTACGGTCATGGTTCTCAGAACTGAGATGCAGCAGAACCCTGGTGGGTTCGCTTACCCTTCACCTGCTTCCCTTGGCAGGTCCGGGCTCCCAAAACTCGGGATGCAGGAAAACCCGGGCTCACCCGATCCGCTCCCAGGATCGCTGGCAGCCGCTCTATCGGCCGGCGAGCCCCCCGCTTGCAAGCCACCTCCCAAGGGGAACTTCGCTGTGCGCCAGACGTCTCTGCACGCCTTACCAGCACCCCGGGACACACGTACGCCTTACAGGCCCCCTAAGTTACCATAACCCCAAACATACCGTTTCTCCGCAGCCGGCACAGGTCGTTGTCTGTCCCCGCAGTGAGCAGACGGGAAGCGGAGCTCCTCCAGGCAAGCAGCGGTGGCACCGAGGATGTGCACCCCTCGGCCGATCCTGCAGCCGGACAGAGGCCTCCTGCCTGGCTCGCCGAAGTGATAAGCGGACATACTCCGCAACTAGTTAAAGTTGTAAAGTAGGTATGCTTTTATTCAGCGCTGAGGTGCATGGGGATAGCTCCTCCAAAGCATGAACACCTCAGGGGTGTTCTCCCTTTACATTTATTCCCTTAAGGTATACACAGACATGAGGTTGCTCAATCCGCCTATACATATTTATTATCTATCCCAGCTTGGTATTATAATGAGCCGGAAGGTCCTTTGCACCTGCGCAGTGCCCCTTCTGATCATGGGCAGGGGTCTCAGGATGAAGTAAATGAGTCTTCCTCTCAAACATCACACCTTTTAACCTCCAGACATGCCCTTAGGGTCTGGTTGGTGCCCAGTCTGCTTCTCCCCCACTTCTCAGTAAGACCAAACACCTGTGCTTTTGTCATGGTCCTAAGATTTGGTCGGCGCCCAGTCTGCCTCTCCCTGGCTTATCAGTAGAACCAATCATCTGCTTTTGTCCCTTGTCAGTAGAACTGGCATCTGCTTCTCCCCCTCCAGCAGTGATCAATGCCTTGGCAAGATGGCAATGGCAGGTACTTAGGACAGACAATACTTCTGTTTAAGCAAAGGAGTTCCTTTAACCCCCTTGTACAATTTCTCTCTATTACCCCCCTGTACATCGGTTACCCCTGTATCAGAGTCATTTGCATTAAAGCTATATATTGCAGATGCAAAAGCAGAAAGTGGCATATGCCTTAGTACTGAAAACGGGGTTTAGGACTACCTGGAATAACAGGCCTGCAAATGGGGAATTTTTTGTGGTTCAACCAAGGGCATTTACAACAGTGACCTAGGACACAAACGATATCAAACCATTTAAAGGATTAGAAGCAGCATGCACTACATTGTGCCTGTCAAAACCTTACACAACCAAAACAATGAAAAACTATAGTCAGTTAAACTTGTTTGAAACAAGTTGTTTCAAAGCAAATAAACATCAGCAAATATACATGAACCTCACGCCCTCTGTGATGAGATTTAACTTGCAGTTTTCCCAGCCACTGCATGGAAGGCCAGGGGTCCATGCCCTACCCAAGCCAAGTTCACGGCATTAATTACCTCACATAGCAGCAGGGGCACCCAGCTGTCCCCCATTCATCAGGGCCAACCCCAAGGCGAGGGGGATTGCCAGCACACATGCTGCAGTAGTAGCCACACAGTCATGGCCAAAGCACACACCACTTCAGCTAAGCAGGACAAGGATGGGCAATTATCTGTGAAAGGTCCATCCCCCGGAAGGCTGATGATGGCAACGATTATGGCTCTAGAAAACAACTAAGCTCAAGGTTAAGAGCCTGGGGAAAGTAATTCTCCTCAGAGCACCCACTCAACTGCATAGACTAGACTAGCCAAACCTTTACATTTTAATTGAAATGAGGCAGGCACTGCTCTCACAAGCAGCTGAGTTGACAAGTCCAACAGGACAGTGGGAGTCATCTGTTTCTCTGGCACCAGCACCCCCAAAGCTACACCACTTACATCACCCTCCCCACATAGATCCCGATACTACCTTAGAGCTGCTGCTGCAGCACCAAGCATATGGACTAGGAAAAGGCAATTTTTTTTCCTAAGCCACCACAATTAATTCCAGAACTGTTAAACCTACAGGACAATGAGCCACAGAGGATGCTTAAACATCTAGTGTGCAAAATATAATAGCACAGGTTTGACTTTTGCAAAGTAGTTCAATTTGACTTTGAAAAATCACAATGAACAGAAGTTAAAACACAGAAAACAAGTTTTACAGCATATGTAATTTGTCCAGGAATTTGCACTTCCATTTGCCTATGGTTTTGTTCCTTTTAATGTGGAAAATAAAAGGTGCTTATCTCATTTTAATAACTTTTTTTGGTGCAGAGAATCCTGATACCAACTGTTCCTGCACTTCTCTGGCATGAAGTACTTTTCCCTTACCAAGATCAGTCAGCACACTTCCAGGGAGTCAAGACAGTAATACAGCAAGATAAAAATACACAGCACCCCCAATCACAGGCAAGTAATTGGCAGAAATAAGACTCAGTCTTCTGAGTTAGACACTGTGGAGCCCACTTGTTAATTAAAACAGGTTAGGTGAATGATTTAGGTAAGTAATTCAGAAGAATTATGAACCTTCGTAATCCTTTGTTCAAAATCAGAGCTGAAATATCTGGACACTCAAAGAAGCTAACTTTAGTCACACGTAGTGCTATGCATGCAGACATACACATGTGCACACCCTGAGCTCTCCACTTTTTCTACCCTTCCACATTTAACAAGCAGTAGAAGTGTCAGAATAATGTTGAAGGGTAATGCTTGTGTCAATAAGACATTTGCCACTCCATGCTGCCTTCAGTACTACCAAGTTTATTGTTCAGGGTCAGAATCCCAGAAATAGCCGCCTGGTTTTTGAAAGTGATAACTAAAAGAGTGATCCAAGTAATAAGGGATAAGGTTTTGTTGTCAACCCAAAAAAACCATTTTGATTAATTCCAATTTGTACTTGACTCTTCAAAATGCCATTCAGGATGCACAAAACCTTAGAATCTTTCTTTAAAAGAAAGTACTTTTGACACCTCTAACCACATGATTGTTAACACTTCAAATGTGAAACAATGCCTATTTTGAAAATACTGCTCAACAATTACCTTATTTGCTTTTCATCAGCATTAACACCTGCTCAAAAGAGCAATAGATGACCAGAACTCCTGTCCTCACCATGACTCGTATGCCACCTCCAGTCCAATAGCTGTATAAAGCACTTAAGCAGCAGCCCCAGGATCAAGGTGGCAGACCCTGCCAGCATGAGCACTGGGCTACTGCCATGATAACAAACCTGCTAGCTAGAGCAGTCTCACAGCTCATCTTCCTGAGCAGAGCAATGTCCTTCTGCCTATATAACATCCATGTAAAAATGCTTGCAGCAAAACCCCAGCCTAACATACATTAGGAGCTTATCTACTCATGGCATGCTCAGGAAAGTCAAGGCAAATCAGCTGAAGGCCCACAGTTAAAGCCAAGAAATTAGAGTATTATTAGATGATAGCTACTTCTAAGAGGGAATACTGAGATGATACTTTAAAGCAATATACCCTTATTTCAGAAGTCAATTCATTTACTTTCTCTTTTCAAAGGATGAATGGGAAAAGGAAGACAGGAAAGAGAGCAATAAAGGCACAGTAAAGACCAGTCTTTCAGAAATAGTCATATATATATCATCCAACACCAAATCTGAGAGAAAGAAGTTTGGGAACCTCTTCTGGAAACCCTTGAGAACGCTCTCTGTTCTAGCACCTCTGTTGTTACTGTGGTAGGTCTATGTCCCTGTTCTCCTAAAATCAGCATTATAAAGCTACATTATTGCAATTTACCACCACTAACTCCAGTAGGTCTCACTTCAGTACATCAGCCACTGTTTTTTCAGTCTGGAACAGCAGCATTATGAATCAGAGACCTGACATCTTGCACAAGGCAAAGTACCATTTAGATTTAAAACAAAAACAAGAACTAAAAAAAACATTAAAATACAAAATGTGCAAATGTGTCAAATATTATGCACCGATTACATGGAACCTTGGGCATGGAGACAACTTGATGCAGCTCACTACTGTCACATATCCCTTAAGAACCTCCTGAGCTCATTTCCCAAATGCTTCTTTCAACTCTTTCATCTCTTGGTGCTCAGATTCTTCACCTACAACAACAGCAAATTAAGTCAGAGAAATCCTTGCAGAGAACAGAGATCCGTGTCTTTTAAACTTTTACTGCTGTGCATTATTTGACTACTCCTGAGCCAAGAGCTAAACCTTATAAAGTCCTTCCAAGCCTTGCAGAGTCTGCTCTCCATAGCAAAATCATCCTACACATACCAGGAGTTAAACCTCCAAATTTTTCTCCTCTTGAGATTTTATATGTTTAAAATGAGGTGATCTAAGCTTAGTTCAAAGTATTCTGAGATCAGTTAAAAGGCACAATCCATTAGAAGAAAAACATTCAAACTGCAAAGTAAAAACAAGGCTGGGTTCTGCACAGGTTTCTACGTGATTCTGTTTTGGTCAACTAACTCGAAATTTATACACCATTTCGTGCAAAATGGGACAGTAAGTATTCAATTAGACCCTGAAACTGTGCATAAATGTAAGATGATGCATCAGTTTCACTTCCTCACTGAACTGGTCTCCTATACGTGATTCATTTGTGGAGATAAATATTGCAGAGGAAAAACTTGATAGAATTCTTCCACCCTCCAAATAAAACATAAAGACAAGAACATGGAAATAACCCTGGCCTGGTATTTTGGTCACAGGTCTATTTTACTTCTTTCATCTGCATAAAATGCTATGAATTAATCTGTTTATAATTGCACAGATGGAAAATCCAACACCTAATTAATGAATCCATCTGAACAGCATTTAAACTACTGCTTTTATATAAAAAGGCTTATGTTTCCCCCCTCTCCCTCCCAAAAGGCTACACATTGCTTCCTTGCTCTTCTGCAAGGAATTTACAGGTGTTAAATCAGCCACAGCAGCCTTCCCTTTTGCTCCCTGAATGCTATCAAAACGTATTGAGAATTACAATAGAAACATATTGAGAATTACAGAGGAAAAGTTTATTAGAAACTTAAACATAAGCACTAGGAAGTTCAAACAGAAGATTTTCCCCTAGTTTATACCAAGATCAGGCTGCATGCAAAATTACACAAAAATCAAAGCCCTTTGCTTCTTCAGAAAAGAAATAAACCTTAAAAACCCTTAAAATGTGGCTATACATTTATAAATAACCAGGTCCCCTATTATAGTCAATATCTTGTAGATCTGATGTTGAAGTGATAAGATATGCACAAAAGGACCAAAATTCCAGTGATTTGTACTTCTGAAGCAATTTGCCAGGTTCCCCATGTAAACCCATCCTATAAATAGAGGTATTCTAATGGAAACAGAGTTTCCCAAGTATCCATTCTAGCCTAAAGACAAATTCTCTCAGTGTCAGCTTACCACAAATAAATGATTGAGTTTAGCTCATAAATGTCACCTGAAAGCAAATTTAAGATTGCTGCCTCCAATTTTCATACTAAAATGGCAAGTTCTATGTTAAAGGCCACTGCCTGACACACAGGAAGAACCTTCTCCCAGTTTCACAACAAAGCTTTGGCACACAAGTACTGCAGTTAACTAGGCAAGGATCTAATTACACTCCTTATAGAAAGGCTGATGCACAGAGAT
Source organism: Melopsittacus undulatus (assembly GCF_012275295.1). Classification (NCBI taxonomy): domain Eukaryota; kingdom Metazoa; phylum Chordata; class Aves; order Psittaciformes; family Psittaculidae; genus Melopsittacus; species Melopsittacus undulatus. Next base: position 701,724 of record NC_047532.1, read on the forward strand.
TTACGTATTTCATTTTACAGTAACCAAAACTTAAAGCTATCCATACACCTCCGAAGACATCAGTGTTAAATTTTCCTCTCAAACGTTTTTCTACCACAGCTTCCTTTCACTAGTATCTGAATGTTTGCTTTTAATATCCTTGCAGCTCCTACTTAGTCTTATTCTGAAGGGCTTTTAGCACCTGATAGTTGTAGCAACCCTGAGGAGCACTAGAGCACACAAACACACAAACTAGCTTCCAAATGCATTTGAGACACATCAATAGAAGTTATGTTTGTAAATATACATAGAAACATTTAAACATGTTCAGCATACTGCTTTAAACAGTAAAGTCTTATCAGTAAAAGCAATCAGGCTCAACACTTACCTTGCTTTAGCTGCACTACAGATGACTGCTTGAGGCTGGCTGAAGCTCCTGGTAATGGATTTTGAATGGAGTTCTCTTTCTCCACCTCCTGTTTCAGAAGCCTCTTACTCTCTTTCGATGTACATCTTCCCATGTCTCTCCAATTAGCCAGTTAACTCACTGTCAAACTGGGAGTTGTATCAGCCTCAGCAGGACTCCCCCCACAAGCTTGATATGAAACATTGCAATTAAAAGTCATTTCCGAGTCCACACATACAGCAGAGAAAGGGCACACCAGCCCCACATACTTTGCCTTGCAGTGGTACTTCTGTGGCAGCACTTCATGGCACTTGGAAAACAGACACAATTTGCTCCAGAATCTTCACAAGCAGGGATAGAGCTGAAGAGCAGCATTCTTTCTACAGAGCCCAAAGAGCAACTGAGGCCCAGAGCTGGGTTTAAATCCTGGGTGTGGTTTGATGCACAGGTGAGGCTGTTTAGGGTCATTAAGGCTTACTAATGCCCTCAGTGCCTTAACGAGTTCTATTCTCAGGGCACATTAACACAGAGTGAGGTGTGATTGCAGTGTTGTGATGGGGTTTTGTTCTCTCTGTTAGCTGATTGGTCTACTTCCTCACCTAGCCCCAGAAACATTCTATCAAATGAATGTTCTGTGCATGAGAAGACACAACCACTTCATTTGTGTGTGATTCAGTAAATCCTCTTGGAGACTTCCTGATTCTGTTCAGTTCTGGGAGACTTTGGAAGAGTGGGTACATAAACACAACCCTCAGCAAGGCACACACCATTCTGAATGGGCAGTTCCTAATAGCCCCTGTACTGTCTATTTCACATTAATTTCACCCTACAAGGAGTTCAGGTGTTCACTTTCCATTCAGATCTGAATAGACATTTCAGACAGGGTGCATCTAGCTTATGTTTTCAGTACTCTGCATCCCAAACAGAGATGAGTTAGCAAATCTTTATGACCATAATGAATAAAACTATGCATGCACTCACTGCATGCACCCAAAAGGATGCCTCTTTTGTGACTTCCTCCGATTAAACAGTTTGAGGGGCGCTTCAGAAAGGGAGACTTTATACAGGTGGGAACAAGCAGATGATGTCCTGCCTCCTTCCCCATAGCTGAAAAAGGAAAACAATAGGCTTTGAGACATGATCCTATATGTGGAGGAGAAGGTAAATAGGATGCTTCCCTGCTGCTCTTCATCCTCTCTATGATGGAACCCCCCAGAATTAGCATCAGTGCCCTGCTGAGCATCAGTACATCACCACTCAGGAGACACCTTTTCTGTGCAGATGGACAAGAAAAGGGTGATGTCTCCATAGCGTCACAGAGTGTCTGGGAGGTTTGAGCAGCTTCCCTCTTAATTTCACTGTGCATGACCTGCCCCACTCACCGTCTGTATGCACAGCAGCATGGATTTCATCCCTTTGGAAAGAGCTTGGAATGGGTGTTCCCAAGGAGGAGGTCAAGAAGGCTTTCAGGTTTCATATATAACATGGGGACTCTCATGCTTTCTGTTGCCAGTTGTGGGTTGGGTCATTTTGTGACCATGTCTTCCTTCCTTCCAGAGTGCTAGGAAGAAGTCTGCAGTGCTTGTTCCACTGGGGTTTCACACATTTATGGTGGTTTTTTTATGTTACCATGCTGATTGTGGAAACTGGTTTGTTTTGTTTGTTAGGGTTTTGTTTTCACACAGCTTATAGTATAGCTGTGTGCAGACTGATACAGGGCTAGAGTGTTGAGAGAGATTGCCTTATCTAAACCCCATAGTCTTCAGGCTCTGTATTCAGTGCTCCTCAGGGTTCTTCTGGATTGGCTGGGGTCTATCTTTTTCCTCCGGTCACACAGTCATCTTTTCATTAGAAAGTGAAGGTAAGAGAATTGAGGACCTGTTGCCATGTGCTGATTCCTCTTGAGCTCCTCTGCTTTCAAGAAAAACAGTTATGCTTCCATGCACCGATGCTCAAATGAGACTCTTCAAGAACTGTAAATGCTGTAGGGTGATAATTAGAATTGAATTGAGCAGAACGTGGTTTTTTCCAGGAAAACCATGAGGGTTGACAGCTCCCCTTGATTTGCAGTTGTTGAGCCTTCTCTGACCTACACGTTCTGCATCTTTTCTTTAATAAGAACAGGATGGATATTAAAGGAGGCTGTACATTCCTGTCTTTAATATGCTTGAAAATGAATCTTTTAAAGAGGAGGTTGTGGTACAACTGATATGCTGACACTGCACTACTGGCAGTGATCCAAACAAGTTTTTTCCCTTCATTTCCCAGTTTTGTTTTGCCTTTCTTCTTCCAATCATGTTTTATTGAGGATGGCTTGGATCATAGTTGCTCCTACACCAGTGGATATTAGTCTGCTCCTCCAAAGTGGTGGCTGGCTCTTCTGAGGAATATCTGTCTCATCTAAGATGGAATTGCCTTTCTTCTCATCCATATAGGTCTCAGAAAGGCAAATAAATATTTACTTACTAAAACAACTGCTGAAATATTTGCTTACTAAAACAACTGCTGTTTCTATTGAACTGTGAAACAAGGGGAACACAAAATCACAAAATGGAATTTATAAACCTTTAGAATTAGTTTTAAGCAATGTTAAGTTCAATGGCTTTGTAATAGTAGCAGTGGAAAATTACTGAGGTGCATAATACATAGAAAAAATAGAGTACAGCTGGAGAACATCCTGGCACAAGATAAATCATTAGAATTGATGTAGTCTTAAGAAAAACAGTCTAGAAGAACAGGATGCAGGAATAAGGAGTATCTGGGAATAGCAGGTGTCCAGGATAGGCTACGGGTAAACTAACCGAGAAGTAGGAGGACAGGAGGGTTATTATATCTCTGGTGCTAACAAACCAATTAAACTGGTACAAGCATCTACTGCGCGTGCTTCAAAGGCTGCCAGAAGTGATGAAGATTGTTGGAAGAAGTAAACGACCCTCAGAGACCACCACCACAATTCTGTACACATGCGGGGAGCTTTCTGGAAAGTGATGTAATCCATACGTAGCCTCATGACTATGTATGTATGCCCAGGGACTATAGAAGGATGGCCTGTGTAGCAATAGAGAGACACACGTTAGGAGGAGCTACCCCCATGTCTCCCGGCACCACAATAAAGAATACCTGCTTGTCAGCTTGAACACTTTGTTGGCAAGTTTGTTCCTGCAGTTGTCTCCGAATCCACCCCTTGGCTGAGTTAGCCTTGTGTTAATATTTAGTACAATACACAGTAATTCAAGCAGTTAGCATTTAATTTTACTGTATACCACTTTCTCATCTACCTATTTACTGCTGCGTGGTAAGTAAACATGATAATTCTTCATCATTTCCTTTGAAGCTCTGCAGTGCTCCTGTCGGAGCCGGGCGGGACTAAGAGTGATTGACAAGCGCCGCAGCCAATCAGGGGAGTGGGGGGCTCGTGTAGAAGCCGAACGGAAGCGGGGCGGGATTAAGAGTGACTGACAGGCGTCTCAGCCTATCGGGGTGTGGAGGGGTGCGCCGCTGAACCGGGGCGGGGCGGGACCGTACCGAGCCGAGGCGAATCATGGGGGTAACGGGACTCGGCGGAGGCAAACGGGGGGGGCAATGGCAAATGGCAGATGTCGGCTCCCCTGGTACCCCATGGAAGCCACTCCGGTCCCCCCGGGCGGCTCCGTCCCCCTCAGGCGGCTTCGGCTTCGCTCGGTTCCCTTCGGGCGGCTCCGGCCTCTTGGGGTGCAGTTCGTACTTTTGGCCACAGGAGGGCAGCACCTCCCTTTGCTCTGAGCCACCCCTTTGCTTCCCCTCCCGCATCTCCGGCACCTGCAGTACCGAGCTTTGGACACAGGATGGCAGCAGCGAGCAGTGCCCCGAGCTACGCCGTGCCCCCCACCTCCAGCACCTGCAGTACCGACGCTTGGACACGAGGTGGCAGCACACGCTGCAGAAGCAACGGCCTGAGGGCAACGGCGGCTCCCCTCCCCGTTGACAGCCTCCGGGGACCCCAGCTGCTGAGTGGGGACAGTTTGCAATATTGGGGCTGGGGCAAAGTTGCTCAGGGAACTTCTATTCGAGATTCTTTCAGACTTTTATTGCTTTGTGTTTGCTTTGTGGGGATTTATAATCACATTCTTCTCTTTTGCTTTTTATTTTCTTTACACATTTTATTTCCTTTTTCATTCATGTTTTTTCCAGCTGTCCTTGTCTTTTAGTCTCTTTCAGTGACTTTTTTTAGGCGTCCCATACCTAAAATGAGATAAGAAATGGGCAAACATGGGTTAGAAAATGAAAAAAATGGTTCAAAACACCTTACAAATGGTCCAAAGTGGAACACAAGTGGCCCAAAATGGATTAAAACAATCAAGAAATGGGTAAAAATGGGTTAGAAGTGGGCAAAAATGGCTTACAATGCGGGAGATGTGGATAAATATGGGACAGAAACAGCCACAGACAGGTCAGAAATAGCCCCAAAAAAAGCTTTAAAGGGGTTAGAAATGGGAAAGATGGGTTAGAAATTGCCAAAAACGGCTTAAAACTGGTAAGAAATGGGCAAAACTGGAATAGAAATGGCCATGAATTGTTTAGAAATAGACTAAAATGGCTTAAAATAGGGTAGAAATGGGGAAAAATGGCTTAAACCAGGCTCAGAAATGGGCAAAAATGTGTTTGAAGTGGCAAAAAAAAATTGGTTAGAAGAAAAAATAGTTTAGAAATGGACAAAATGGCTTAAACCAGGTTAGAATTGGACATATAAGGGTTGCAAATGGCTAAAAATGGGTTTAAATCTAGTTAGAAGTGGCCAAAATTGTGTTAGAAATGGTCAAAAATGGCTTAAAGCTGCTGACAAATGGGAAAAAATGGGTTAGAAAAATAAAAAAGTGGCTTAAATAGAGTGAGAAAAGGGCCAAAAAAAGAGGGAAATTTTAAGAAATGGCTTTAAAAGGGTTAGAAGTGACCAAACACGGGTTAGAAATGGCAGAAAGAATTCAGAAATAGCAAATAAAACAGTTTAGAAGTGGGCATAAATGAGTTAGAAACAGCCATGTTACGGCATCTTCTTGGAATCAGGGGCTAAGTACTCACCTCTGTCCCTGCGAGTGCTGCCTGGGGCTGCCAGGAAAGCCGATCTGTGCAATAGGCTGTGTGTGTTCTGGTCTGTGAGCCCCCCATCAGCTACGGTACAGGTGAAGTCTTGTCACTGGAAAATGTTGAGCAGATAATACCCTTTAGTGAGCTAGAAAGCGGCACTAACGCTGCCTGCCTGGCAGGCTAGGAAAGGCAGATACATTTGGGGTTATGCACACGAAAGCTCTACGTCCTGCCGTGGTTCCAGTGTCATTGCTCTTAGAGGTAAATGGAAAAGCAGCCTCAGGCCTCCTGCTGGGCTCAGGGATCCATCAGCTGCACCTGAGCAGCTTTGCCTGCAGGATGTGATACTTGCTATGCTGGTAAGTGACCAGTTCAAATAGGTTGAAATCAAGGTGCATTTGCCCAGAGCTGGGTGTTACTCGCACTGGTACTGGTACTTGTGGCAGCAAACATTTACCGTGACCCACCTGCTGAACAGAGCTCAGTACTGCAAATAATAAGCCAGTTTCCCCTCCCTGGCTGCATTAAAACAGGCTCCTCCAGATGAATTTAACCTCATGTCAGCGAAGCACTTTAGCTCAAGGTGCCAAAGACGAGCTTTGGCATGGGCACAATGCCACCAGACACACCAAAGAGCGTGAGGACGGGAAGCCCTTCCCTAAGGAAGAAGGGTAACTGTGGCCTTGGGCTTCTAAAGAGACCCTCAGCAGCTGTAGGGAAATGCCTGTATTCCCTGGGGTTCTAATCATATGAGCACAGGATGGTTTTGGTTGGAAGAAACCTTTAAAGGTCATCTGGTCTAACCTCCCCTGCCATGAGCAGGGACATCTTCAACTCCATCAGGGTGCTCAGAACCACATCCAGCCTGGCCTTGAATGTCCCCAGGGATGGGGCATCCACCACCTCTCTGGCCAACCTCTGCCAGTGCTTTACCACCCTCATTACAGAAAAATACTGGGGCTGACCTGCAGTTCCTGGTTCTCCCTCCCTCCCTCCAGGCCTTGCCTTCTCCTCAGCAGTGCAGCTCCTAATTCAACAAAGACAACACCAAGGGCTGCAAACTCTGCTGGCAGTACCCAAATGTCAAGAGGAAACCGGGGACCTGCATTGTCACAACATCCAACAGGATGATTAGAAAAACACTGGTAATTCCCCATAGCCATAGAGCTGCTGCAAAACAGCCTGCAAGCAAAGCAATTGCTGTTTAAGCAAAAAGCAGCGCAATGGTCTCCGAGCAGGAAAGCAAACCAAGCTGAGATTTCCTGGGACAATGTTTTCAATTACGTGAATGTAATTGACTGGAAGGGAAAAAACTTCTTGAATTAAGCACGTAAACAAGGTGAACAAAATAATTTCTTCCTTGTTCAAGCAGAGGATGTGGTTTTGCTCTCATTTACTGGCCCCAGGTAGGAGAATCTACATCTGTCCAGCTGTTAAAGTGTCACTCTGCATTATGCCAATGTAAGAGGAAACAAAGTCCTGCATCCACATCTTCAGCCCCAGCTCAAGAGGGACGTGGAGCTGCTCAAGCGAGCCAGAGGAAACCATGGAGCTGCTGCGAGGGCTGGATTAGCTCTGCTCTGGAGCCAGGCTGAGAGAGCTGGGCTGGGGCAGCCTGGACAAGAGAAGGCTCCTGAAGGGGAGACCTGAGAGCAGCTCCAGTGCCTAAAGGGGCTGCAGGAAACCTGGAGAGGGGCTTGGGACAAGGGATGTAGGGACAGGCCAAGGGGAATGGCTTGAACCTGCCCGAGGGGAGACTGAGCTGAGCTCTGAGGCAGAAGCTGTTCCCTGTGAGGGTGCTGAGGCGCTGGCACAGGGTGCACAGAGAAGCTGTGGCTGCCCCATCCCTGGCAGTGTTCAAGGCCAGGTTGGACACAGGGGCTTGGAGCAACCTGCTCTAGTGTGAGGTGCCCCTGCCTGCCCGTGGCAGGGGTTGGAGCTGGATGAGCTTTAAGGTCCCTTCCAACATGAACCATTCCATGATTCTGTAAAATGTAGAAATGGGGAGGATAACTACAGGCAAATTACAGACCAATCGATGAAAGCAGAGAGTAAATGGATTTCCTCTCTCTGCAAGGTCAGAGGAGCATGTGCTATGATTACCAGACATACCTCCGCTCTCTTCTCCTGCTTCCCAGTTGCAGAAACCTCTCTTTCGTTTTTGGTCTTGCAGATGAAAGAAAGAGGCTAAAAAAGTCTTCTGGAGCTCTTGAAAGGGTCTGTTCTGGCACACACAGTGTGCACATGGCTGCACGCTGCTCTGAAACAGAAGGGTTCTTATATTTACCTAGAACAAGAACTGGGTTTTTCTCAAAGCTCAAGAAACCACTGATGTGGGTCCACAGCATCAATGCTGATGAGGCCGATAGGCGGGTGTGCAGCCTAAAAAGAACTCATGATCAGGGTGCAGGTCACGTGTAAAACTCGCTCAAAACAGACACTCATATAGGGCATCGTGCAAGCAGGGTATTGCTGCAGCAGCCATCCCTTGAAGAAATGGCTGGTTTTACAAACCTGTCTATCCTTACATCATCTTTATGTTCCTCCTCCTCGTACATATGAACATAAATTGTTAACAAGTTAAGCTCAGGTTCTGGAATTTCAATAAAGGTGAAGACACCCACAGGATTGCCCAGGAAAGTGACATTTTAAACGGATAATGTGGGAAGAGACATTCATGGTTGAGGGGTGGGAAGGCAAAAACCCAAACCAGGTTTTTATCTCACTGCCAATGGAAAAGGCGGTACCTTCAAAGGGCACCCAGGCTGTCTGATGACAGTTTGTAGCACCCGTGTCACAGCACAACCAAAACTGCAGACAGAGGCAATGGGCAGGAAACGAAACACAGGACAGGAAAGTCCATTTAAACATTAAGAGAAAAGGTTTACTCTCAAGTAAACCAGTCACCGGAACAGGTTGCCAATAGAACTTGTAGAGATCTCCTTGGAGATGTTCAGAGGGGACAAGGCACCAGAGGCTGAGCAAGGGCTTGAAGTAAGCATCAGAAGTCCCTTCCAACCTCACCCACTCTGTGAGCAAGGCAGGATGATGGCCTTAGGCTGTCAGTCAGAAGTAACTCACAGCATCAGCCCCTGTTTGGGAAACACAGTCACACCTAGCACAGGCAAACAGCTCTCCCAGCTTTTCTTTGGGGCTCTCCTCATACATCTCTTCTGGCCTCAAACACCAACAGTGACCCTCTCTTCCCTCTTCTGCTCCATGTCCCTCTTGTATTATTGCTCCTTCAGAGTGTTGGAGATGGGGAGAATCCCTTCCCTGGACCTGCTGGTCCTGGACCCTGGACCCTACTGGGGATGCAGCCTAGAATAAGCTTGGCTTTCTGGGCAGCAGGAACACACTGTTGGGTTATGGGGAGCTTCTTGTCAACAAACATCCCAAAGTCCTTCTCCTCAGGGCTATTTTCCATGCATTCTTCACCCAGACTGTAGCTGTGCTTGGGATGGCCTGATCCACAAGAAGGCCTTTGGCCTTGTTAAACTTCATTAGATTTATACAGGCCAAAAAAAATTGCATATATTTCCAGTCAGGATCTCAGCAAATATTCAAAGTTTGACAGAAGACATGAAGACCTTGAGTTTACCTATAACCTTTCTAATATTTGACATCTAGTTTACTTTGTGAACTGAGATCATCAGATTCCTCAAAGTCGTGTAAGATAGGCTTTTCCTTGAGTATACTCTGACAAATGATCTTGTGGCTGCTAATCATTAGCAGAGAGATGGCAGATGGCAGGTGAGCAAGACTTCATTATCAAACACCAATTTTCTTTCGAGGTGAAACGATGACCATCTGTTCCTAACATTGCACCTTAGAGAGCCCACAACTGTAGTTTAGTTGATTACAAAATGAAATAAAAAACTTTAAAAATTAATTTGCATATTAATTATAATGTATACTATTTACATTCTGCTAGTGTTTCAGAAGACCGGAGGTGAAACTAATTATCATGTATCTGCTAAGGTGTATCTTTGTCTTAAAGGTGACCATATGGGTATATCTGAAGAAAATACTGCTGCTCTTTAGTTTTTCTTGTTAAGCTTAGAGGAGTCCTCTTTTCTCTGACAAAGGTATCAGAAAAATAAAAGGCTGCTGATTTTTCAGTAAAAAGAATACTGGATATTTCGATTCTGAATTTTGAAACCTTCCTTACCTTGGAATAAACTTGAATTGATGTGATGTCCTCTCTGACAGTGAAATTAATACATCTGACTTAAATATTTCAAGCACAAATTTTGCAGCTACATGTGTGTGGTAGAACTTGGTCTCTGTTAGTTCAGAAAAGGAAATTATTTGTTTTTAAAGGGCTGAAGATTGTATAATTAGGTCCATCTGTGTGTCAAGTATGACTTTTAAACCAACTGACCACTGTCAACCAAATCTATCTAGGGATCAGTAATATCTCTCATATTGCTTCCTCCAAGTTTTGTGACCTTCAGCAACTCTGCAGAGTAAATGAGCATTCTCACTGATGTCTGCACAAGCAACTCTCAGCCATTATAAATAATGTCAAGCAGCAATCACTTAGATAATCAATATGTGCATACACACGGGTCATAACTTTGGAATCTCTTGAGTGAGAAGAGTGTCACTGTAAGTGTGGTGTGAGATACAGAGAAAAGAAAGCACACCAGCAAATGTTATTGTTGTACTTCTTTAGTTAAGTCCTTATTAAAGAATTCATTATTTCTGCTAACAAGGTTGTCAGTTAATGGATACATGTCAGAAATTAAAGATGACTGACAGCAGTTTCTGACTGCCCCAGTCAGAAAATGGAAACATCTGCACATGCCAAACCCCTGGAAATGAACCCTTGGACCTAACAGAAGTTAGATAAGACAAAATACTGATGCCTCTTTTCAGTGAAACTCAAGATATTTTTCTCCTTTTGTTTGAATCCATCAGTGTTTTCTCATAAAGCTTTCATAAGATGAAAAAACATTATTTGTTCACATTCAGTAAATGGTAAATAAGCATTGCAGTAAAACTTTCCAATTTAAATTTATCTTTGATTTCTTTAGTTAAAGTATTAATTAACTGCCATTCTACCAACTAGAAATTAGAAGTAATTTTGTATATGCAAATAATCACACAGTAGCTATGAGTCTTCATTTAAAGCAGACATAGACATTTTTTACTATTGACATGAAAAAATGCAACCTGCTGCCGTAATGGTAGTTGCTAGCTAGTACCATTAGCGATTATGGTAGCTGTTGCAATTCTTTCAGTGCATTATCTCCTATGAATGAAGTTGCAGTATATCATAGGACTTAGAAACTTAGTCTTTTATACTAGGTAACACTATATAAAGCTGGGACTTAGTTTTGAGAAACACATATTCACCTGTCTAAATCTATTTTTCTAAGACAGGGCACTGATGTTAATGTGGATAACTCCTGTGGTTAGCCAGGCGTGTCCTTACCTGCTTTGTCAAACTGGCATAGTATCCCAGTGTGCATCGGAAGAAAGCTGGAAATATGCAAGTAATACATTATACTTGTAAAGTTGTAGTCATGAAGAGGGTAATAATTTGTAGGTAATAAATGCAGTGAATTAATTAAGCCATTTCTGCACACAATGCATCCACACCTATTCACTTTCTGAGGGCACATTTATTATGTGAGTTCAGTATACTCTAGTGTCACCAAAGCAGCAAGATGGACTCACACTGGCCACTCACTTCCCAACATTTCTCGCAGCCCCCTCCCTGCTCCAAACTGACAGGTCTTCACATCTAACATGCTGACTTGTTTTCATAATAGAATGCTTGTATTGCATATTCAAAATTCTCCTTATTTTCCATTCCTACATTCTTCTTTCTTCCTTTCACTGCTCAATGCTTCCCCATACAGACTTTCTATTCCTGTACTCCCACTGAGCTAGGTCCTCTGTCACCGTTCAAACAACAAAGTATGGGTTGTGTAGAGAAAAGTCAGCTGCCAGGCTGCGTAAGCCTTTTTCCCATGTGGAGTGGCAGATACATTCTGCACAAAGTGGCAGACACAAAGTTTGCACCAACCCAGGGGTGCTTAGTAAGAGGAATTTACAAAAAGCTAAAGCTACAACTACAATATCTTATGTACATCCAGCAACTGAAGAACCAAAGCAGCCATTTGAATCCTTAGACTCCAGATTTTTACACACTCACAGTGGCCAGTGACCCACAATTACCAGTTACTGACAGAACACAAGGCTGAGCCAGCACAGCCTTACATGAAGAGGTCTTCTTTAGACATTTCTTGGATCCAATTTCGAATTAGTTTTGATAACCATCATAATTATTTTGCTGTTGAATATTCTACAATCTATACATGTAACACACACAAAACCACAGAGTCCAAGGCTATGAAGAAAAAGGGAATGAATTCTTCTTAAACAGATGCAGAATGTCAGTTTGCTACATTCAATTTGGTGCTCACTTTAACTAGTCTGAAGTATCACTTAAGCAAGCCTTGTATTTACACTTTAATAATTAATAAAATACATAGGATACTAAGAGCATCACTGTAAAGATGCTGATTACATTACAATGAAATGCTTAGATTCCTGCTTACTATATTAATCAATATGGTTGCCTCGGGTGCACAAAGATTATTAAATTTTCATTGCAATTCACTAAGAGTAAGATTAGTTATAAATATTTCAACAAAGAGGATAAAAGGAGACTGTTAATATTTTATTTATCATGAATAACACTCTTAAAACACCTTATAAAAATAAAGAAAATTGAATGCAAGTTTTTTCTGGAGATGCAGCTTGGTTTTTAAGGCATAATGAAAATGGTATGAAGTTTTACCTGTACCTGGATACTCAGTTTTTAATTCATGCTTATGGAAATAATTTTTGCTTATCACTGGAAATTACCTTCAATATTTCTGAGAATAGAAGTATATGTATGAGTGGGTCTAATTAGTATACTTAAAAGAAAGAATGGGAAACAGACCTTGTTCCAAAAGGTTATTTTTCCCATTTGCTTAATGAAGTACAAGACCTGAAAGATAAGATTTATTCCACTTTTTTTTTTTTTATTACACAAAATAGTGGACTTGGACTACATTAGTTCCCTTGGAAGATCACAGAAATACCTGGAGAGGGCACAAGTCCCCAGCAAATTCCAATGCCCCTGTCATAGACACATAGGGTCTCTTAAAGAAAACAGTGAAAGACTCCAAAGTCAGGCTGGATGGTGTGTGTACACTGAGTTTTCAAATATCCAGTTATACAGGCCAAATTTCCAGTTGGATTGCCCTGAAATGTTGGTTCATAGCAAAGGGAAAGTCATTACTTAAAGCCTGTTCTTCCAAACTGAATGTAAATATTGCTACCTGCTGCTCTTACTGACAGTAACATCAAGGCAAAACACAATACTATGATGAGGAAGACATGCCCACCTTCATAAAGTTTAAGATCAAATTCTGCACTTAGGTAACTTGACCAGATTCAATGGACATGTAAGCTCTAAAGGCTTCATTTCATATTTTTCTGATGTAATCATCTTGGGTTTGAGTCTATAGTTGGAGAAAAGACAGTATGTCAAGGATCAATTTAAAGTAATGTTTCTGTTAATACAATTCTGATATGAAGCAGTAGGAAAAGCACCCTCAAAGTGTCAAACACAATTTCTGTCACAGCACTAGCTGCTGCTGAAATTCTATATACCCACTGAAATCACATGCTTGACCTTGAAAAATTACCCTCAATTGTTCCCAATGAGAAGAAACTACTGATTACACCTGCTACTTGATTTCATCAAAATGTTATCAAGGAAGTGGGATTTTAAATTAACTACACCAAGGGTCCTTTGGCCTATGACAGGGGTGATGTATGTGGAACATGTAACAGATACACCAACCTATTATTCAGAAATACTTATGGAAAAAATACTGGCCCTTGTAACCAGATCTATATAGCTCTAGAAAGTGTTTTAAAATATTAACTGGCTTTTAAATCATAAAAGAAAATAGTAACTTACCCCTTTCATTTGTTTTAGTAAAACAAACAAACAAACAAAAAAAACCCCAAAAAAACAGAAAAGCAAACTATAGTGATATACATTTGAGGGACAGTAATCCTGGTAGTACCACAGACATCTGAAGCTCGCAAAAGCAACTGCCTTTCACGTCCCAGTGCAGTCACGGTGTTCTATTTGTACATATTTAATATCTCAGAATTAATCTTAATTTAATATTACTTCAGCTCAAATATTAGCATAGAATTTAAAGTTGAGTTCCTGCCTGCACAGGCCAATGATTGCTGTGAAGATCTTGACAGCTGTTCGAAAGCTGCTTTTTGCAGCAGGGAGAGATAGTGGTTTCTGGGTTGTCAGATGTGCCTTGCAGAAGTGTAATCTTTTCTATTAAGATATCACCATTAATAACTCTTGAGTTCCAGTCAGAAATGACTGTTGAAAAGGGAAGCAGAGGTTTACTATCTATCCAGCAGCAGCAGATCTGAGCCAGGTTTTAATGGAGGTCTGGAATTCCTGCAGCAGCCTTTGCTGTGCCCTCCTTGCTGTCCCCAGTGCTGGAGGCACAGCAGCATGTCTTTTATGAGAAATGTTTCTTGAACAACTTGTTATGCAAGTTTTAAAGTGACTTAGTGAAGGACATTTCAGCAACAGCCAGAAAAGCAGCTGATCGGTTACTTGCCAAAAGAGTTAAACATTTTGGTATCTGTTCATGTTCAAAGCAAAATCATCGTGTGGAAACTGCCAGGCCAAAGGAAAGCTGCAGTTGCCGGTTGCCTTTTCTGATCATGTTCAGCAAGGGAGCAAGAGGAGCTCTTTCCCTTGTCTTCTGTAAAAAAAAGAATACGCTAAAGTTCTTGAATCAAATTGCATCCTGAATTTGAGAAGCTTCTATGAGGGCCAAATATTTTCTCCTCCCTCCCCCATATCCTATGTAATGTAAGATTTTCATTTTCCCAGTCTTTTGTCTCTTGAATAATGTAGTTTCCAAATGTAATTTTCTGTCAGAGCAGCTTTATTATCATGGACTTTTCCAAGGTCATTAGTGGTTTAGCAGAGTATCACATAGAATCACAGAATGATAAGGTTGGAAAGGACTTTAAGGTCATCCAGTTCCAACCCCGCTGCCATGGGCAAGGATGCCTCACACTAGACGATGCTGCCCAAGGCTCTGTCCACTCTGGCTTTGAACACTGCCAGTGATGGAGCATTCACCATTTTGGGTAACCTGTTCCAGTGTCTCACCACCCTCACAGTAAAGAACTTCTTTATACCTAACCTGAACTTCCCCTGTTTTAGATTAAACCCGTTACCATGACATCAGTTTATAACCTAGAGTTAGATGATGTTAGAAATGTCAAACAGTTTGATAGGAGTTTCTGCAATCAGTATACATAATTCAAAAGGAGTGACTGTCTTGGAAAAGTAATCACCATTTAAACCTGAACCAAGCTGTCTCTGATTGACAAAAACGAACATCATTTGAGAAATGTAGCTGTATCTAATGCATCCTTTGGAATTATGAATCTCTAAATATATGTACTGCATAAAGAAATATATTGAATTGTTTTGTTAGATATTTGTCAAGATACTTCAATTTTCAAAAAGGAATTAACAAATAAGAATATCTGCAGTTGCTTCAGTCACAGTCCACTGTTCTCATGCCAAATTATTAACTTTCGAAAGCATTTTCCATGTTTTTGGCAACAGATTATTTATTCAAACTTGTGACAATTTTAAATATTAAAGGGAGACTGCATAAAAGTGGAAGATTCCCAAATGGGTAATATACCATTTGTCACAGTTTTGGAAGATCTCTGGGAATGTTCAGTTTCCTCTCAATCATTCCAGCTGCTTACTGATGTAGGTGCAGTTTCAGACATTCTTTTTGCAAGTGAACTTAACAATTACCAACTAGTATTAAGGAAAGTAATCTATTACAATGCCTAAAAATAGCCTCTTCGTTTATGAATAGTGCTCTCAGAGTCACACAGGGGGTGCTGGTAGCCACCAGAATTGTTGGGCAGCGTTTGATTTTAGACTCCAAGTGACTTGAATGAGTTCCTTTTCAGGTTCATTATTCAGATTTCCATTGTATGTCTATGCCATAGCGGTTTCAGGATGCGGTTTCAGATTGATGGGTTAAGAACATTTAAAACTGAAACAAAAAAAGAATTAAAGACCCTTTACAGCATGCTGGGGTCAGGTATGCTGATGATGCCCTTATTATAATGACCAACTAAAATGGTTTTCTGTTAGAAAGGAGTAAAATGTATCCTTAGAAATCAGTTATATCTGTACCTTATGATTTGATCTAGTCCTGTGATAGGTGGTGGTAGCTGAACAGTTTGTATAGTGGGAAAACTAATTCAAGTGCATTGTTGCTTCTCTTTCCATTTTAAACTCGCAAGTTTTGTCCAGTTGTTTAGTTCTTTCAGTGATCTTCCTTGAGATTAGAAGTGTTACAAAAGTGACGAAAAACAAGTTCTCAGGATTTTAGATTTAAAAAAATATTCCAAACTATTCAGAATAAAAAATGTAGACTTTAAATCTCAACCTGAATAAGTACATATTCTTACTGTACTGAAGCAGAAACTACCACATCTCTTTCTTTTTTCTTTTCTCTTTGCAATTTCTTTTTCCTAGCAAATGAATTAATCATGTTGTAAAAGAGCACTTGATGGTCTTTTTAAAATTAGCTTGGACATTGAGAAGTTCCAAAATGCACCTCTAATGTTCTTCCTATAAAGCAGTTTAATAAGATGTCATAACAAACATGTAAAATTAGATTTATTGTGTCAAGAGGCAAAATAACCTCATTACACAGAAAGCTCCAACAAACTGAAGCTTCCCTAATATATAATCCAGTAGTTTAATTTGTAAACCCGATTATTGCTCTTAACAGAGTTCATTAGTACCTCAGAGTCCTCTAAGACATTTGAATGATACTTGTTATAATTAATATTTAGTTTTTAACACTGTTCAGAGTTTCCCAAACTTTCAAAATGGCTCTTGTAATTGCTCCTTTAAAATCTGCCAGCTGTGCAAACCTAATTGCTATGAAGATACAGAGGGGCTTCATGGATGCAGCGTGGCATTGCATTGATTAACTAATCATCTGTATTCTTCCTCAGTAGAAGGTTTGAATACTCTTTCTGAACAACGGTGCTTCCTCTCAGTCACAGGTAAATATTATTTCTGTATCCATATTTATGTCATTCAATAAATCTGGATTTGGCTGGGTACATACGGACACGGACTGATGGTCTCCAGGGAATGACACCGGAGCATAAACACTGATTCTTCACTGAATGTCAGTGAGTATAAAAAGTCTACAGAAAACACAGTCCAAAATGTTGAGCAACAGGGAAGTGAATGTGGCAAACTTCTATTCTAGTGAGATGTGCAGTTCAGGTGTGTTTTACATCAGTGCTGCTTGTACACTGGTCCAAAAATTCCACAATGTACCAACCCTGACTGAATGCCTGCGGTTTGCTCAGCATGAAATCATAAGCTTAAAAGCTGCCATCTCTGCTTCCTTGCTTCAAAACAGAGCAAAACTCTGTTTCAGAGCAGACTCCCATTAGTGAGTCTGCTGCTCTGCTCCTGCAGCTTTAGTGTTGTGGGTGTTGTGTGGCTTTTCTCATTTCTGCTTGCTCTGCTCATTAAGAACTTCACAGCAGCAAATTTGTCTGCCTTTGCCTCCACTGTCTTTCAGGCTGGAGTGACTGTGCCCTCGAGCTCTTGAGATAGTGTGGGACAGTAGCACTGCAGTGCTGATGTTGTGTGACAGCATCAGAATAATTAACAGAAGGATGTGGCTGAACAGTGAATAGATATCTCCAGAAGTATCTCTTCCTTGATGCTAGCTGCAATTGGTGCCCTTTGGGGTACTTACAAAAGCAGATAGGGAAAGTCCTATGGAAGCAATGGAGTTGCCTCCCCAAGGACAAAGGGGCAAAACTTCCAGGCAAAGGACTCAATGGGTGCAGGGATTGGAGGGATGCGTGGAGGAATGGAGGGACGATGGAAAAGAAGGATGGATGGATTGTGGAGCAGATGGAGGAGATGATGGATGGATGGATGGATGGATGGATGGATGGATGGATAAGAACTTTGGGTGGTGGGGTGGATGAAGAGAATAAGTTGGTGGTTGGTGGGGCTGGTGGGAGAGCAGGACAGATGAGTGGTGGGGACAAAATGGAGGAGAAGGTCGGGTGGTGGGGCAAGTGGACGAGGATGGATGGATGGACAGACAATGGTGAAACAAGAGCAGATGGATGGATGGCAAGTGGGACAGTAGGATAGCGGGCAGCCCCATTGAGGCCCCCCTCAGGCATCGTCATTGCCCCCTGCAGGAGAAACAAGCCAGCACCAACCTGGCCATGTTCCAGAAGGCACAGAGCACTGGATGAGGAAGAGGAGATCACATCACCGAGTCCCAGGTCAACAAGCTGCAGGCCAAGGGCGGCAACATTGGAGCCAGGGTGGGACCCCCTCCTTCTGCCCTACAGCCGCCTGCGAACAGCCCCCAGCCATCCCCTCACTCACCATCTCCTCTCTTACCCCAGCCCAGGAGCTGTATGATGATGAGTGACCCCACTGCTGCCCCTACCCGTCAGATGGGGACTTAACAATTTAGCAAAAGTTAATCAATGACTACTGGAAGAACTCAGGTGTTGGTTGGGTTGGGGAAGGGTCACAATGTCACCTCACCCACCCCAAGAAACACTACCACAGAGGAACATCAGTGGGGGAAGAGGTTTAAATGGTGCCCAAAACTGGGCAGCTGGGGGTTTATGGGGCGGTTATGTGGTGGCTCTGGGGCAGGGTAGAGAGGAATTGTAGGACATCCCTTTGGGTGAGTGTTTCCAATTAGGCTGAGTCCACATCAGGGTCTGGAAGAGAAAGATGCGGAAGTTGGGGAAGATGGTAGACAAGAGGACATAGCTGTTCAGAGTTCCCTCCTCCCACCTGAATGACAACACAAGGGACTCACCCTGTCCCACCGCTGGGGCCACCTCAACACGATATGTGACAAAGGCGTCAAAGGCGAAGAGGAAGGAGAGGATAAGGCTGAAAGTCTGGGGAGGAGAAAAGGAAGCAGGGCCTGGTGAGGTGAAAGGAGGCGAGGCTGGGTTGGGGGTGGAGTTTGGGGGGGTTTGATGGGAGACATGACACTCACGAAGGTGGTGGCAGCCAAGGCATCTCGGGAGGCAGCCAGGGCCACCAGAGCCACAACGAGGAAGATAATGGTCCCGCTGACAGCCCGGAGGAGGTCCTGAGGGGGACACCATGGGGAACAGCATGGGGATAACGCAGTGGAGGAACACCAGGAGATGCTGAACTGAACAATGAGGGTATGCTATGGGAGGACACCAAGGGGACAACACCATGGAGGAACATAGAGATGCCGGGGGGTACCCAGCAGGGACTCCAGATGTTGAGATGGACACCAAGGGGTGACGCTATGAGGGGACACTGTGGGAGATAACCAGAATATGCCAAGAGGGACATCATAGGGGAACACCAAGGTGGGCACTGAGAGGTAACACCATGGGGAACACCAGGAGATGCTAACATGGACATCAGGTTGGACACCAACGTGTAACACCTGGGAGGACACCAGAAGATGCCAGAGGTTCACCAAGGTGTGACACTAGGAGTTGCCAAGATGGACACCATGGGATGACACCAAGGTGGGCACACCAAGAGATGCCAGAATGTGGGACATGTGGGGCAGAGGTGAGGCCATGAGGGGCTGCCATGGGGCCACATACCAGGCAGGGCCCATAGCCGTGGGGCAGACGAGGGGGGTTCCTCAGCAGCCGCCCCCCCCAGCGCTGCTGCCACTGCCAGGGCTTGAAGCAGAGCTGGAGCCAGTGTGGGAGGTGCAGGGGGGGCCAGCAGCCCCACAACTGCTCCACACAGCACCTGGGGAGACATGGGAACAGGTTGGAGGGGCACAGCAGACCCACAGTATCCTGTGGGGGCCTGTGGCACCCCCATACACACCCACATTGCCCCAAAGAACCCCGGAAAGCACCCATAGAGACCCGTAGTGCCCAAGAGCGCCTCTTATGGCACTTACTGGGGATTTATGGTACCCTGTTAGGGACCCACAGCACCCCAGCATCCTTACAGCACCCCATAGGGCCCTCAGAAACTCCCACAACACCCCCACAGAGGCCCACAGGACCCCATAGCACCTCCCAGCGCCCCTGAGCACCCCTTTATCACCCCATACTACTCCAATAGCCCCACAATACTGCCTTAGTGCTCCCCAGAGCTCCACAGCAACACCATCACACCCCCCTGAACCCCAGAGTACACACAGCAAACTCATCACATCTCCTTCATACCCCTCAGAACTCCTATAGTCCCCAGCAACCCCAGAGAGCCCCATAGCACCCACTACACCCCATAGAAGCCCATAGAGCCCTACAGCACCCTGTATCCCTCCCCTGTACCAGCTCAGCCCCCAGCAGCAGCCCCTTGGGAGTGCGCAGGAACCCCAGCTCGAAGGCTCCGTCCAGCTCCTGCTGCCCCATAGTGGGGGGGAATGTGTGGGGTTGGAGGGGGAGACAGTGATGACATGTGGGTCCCTCCCCCTGTGACAGGCAGCACTGGGACGAGGGACAAAAGGATATTGTGCAGGAAAGGAGAGGGTGGAGGGAGCATCTGCGTGGGGAATGGGAGTGATAGAGGAGACTGCTAGAGACTAGGAAGCACTAGGGTGACTGAGGGGGGACTGGAAGCAAGTGGGGGGCAACTGGAGTTGACTGGGAGACACTGAGAGGGACCCTGCTATGACTAGGAGTGATTAGGAACTACTAAGAAGCACTGAGGGGATTGGGAATACCATGGGGTGACAGGGAGCAACATGGGAGGCACTGAGAGAAACTGGGGGGGAGCTAGGAGGCACCCTGGGATGACTGGGGGCAACTGAGGGGAAAATGGGAGTTACCTGGTCTTTCAAGTTAAAGCCACCTCACCCAGTTGGCCAGCCTGCTGCCAAAGATTCCCTTGTTTCATCTAGACAGGTGGGTTCCCATCCCTCTTTACCAAGCTATAGCCTTCAAAGAGCCTCCCATTGTCATAACAGCCAAAACCCTCAGAATGGCACCAGCCCTGAAGCCAGCAGTTGATTTGCAACATGTGCAAAATTCTGGCTGCACCCTTCCCTAAATGGTAAAATGGAAGAAAAGGTAATGAAGGAAATGGATTTTGGGTGTCTCAGTCATTAACGCACAGGTCTACAGGTCCAGGGAAGGAGATAGTGAGAGAAGTGTTAAGAAAATAGGGGCTGCTTTTTAATATGAAAAGAATGTACTGAGTGACATTGACGTCCTTTATAGAGATACAGCTTTTCTGGGTAAACTCCCAAAGGCCACAGACAAGCCCAAGATGAGGGGTGGGTCTCTGAAGTCATTTTTATTTTGGAGAATTCCCTTTATCTCCTCTCAGAGAGATTAAAAGATTTTTAAACTAGAAGGAGCTGCTTTTGAGTAAAAAGGACTTTCCTATATGCTGGAATATAGGCCAACAGATTTAAGTCAGGAAAAGCAATGGGGCAAGACCAAACAGAAAGAAGGCTCCACAGATTAGAACGTGAACCTCCTCCTTACTGCGTGCTGTGGGTGGAAAGCCAGGACAAACAGTACTTCAGAGGAATATGTGTCATCTCCTGGCCATGTGACATGGTAAATGTATGGGACACAGAGTGCAAAGCTGCCTGGGGTATCCTTGGAGGACCATGGAGGATGGCACAAGCCATCTTCATGCTTCATATATGGGACTGAAGATTTTGATTTGCTGAGCACACACTCTGAATAACTTACGAATCTTAGCTGAAAGTAACCAAGCATCATATTAAAAAAACCCAAGCAAACAAAAGGTGTCACTGATGGCCCAAGACAGCTTCCTCTGCATCTCCAACCAAGGAACTGTTGGCATCTGTCAAAAACTTCACAAAGCCTCATCAGAAAGATTCCTTTTTTCTAGGGCTAAGCAGAAGGATGAAAGAAGAAAGACTAAGTTTCAGCATGTAATGACAGAGCTCAGCAGGAATATCTACAGGAAGAGCTACAGAGCATATTTCACTTGAAGCAATGAACTTTAGTAGGAATTGTATTTTACACATGAATGTACCCCGCATGATAATCTCCAGTCTGTTTATCCACCAGCTGGAACTCAGGATGTGAAAGTGAAGGTGACAGGAACAATGAATTTTATGTTCCCAAAGTGTTGGAAAAGGTATTAACCTTTTAATTCTTCATTCTTCATTCAAGCCCAGATTTCACAGTAAAAAGTAAAACAATCTATTTTCCCTGTGATACTGAGCATGAAAGAAGATCCTAGCTCATAGCAGGAGAAATGGGGAATGAAAGATTTTAAGCTATTTACATCTGTTCAGGAGGAGTTGTGTAAATGACACCCAAACAGTGGCATCACCAACGTAGCAAAACAAAACCATATTCAAGAACTGAAAACTTAGCCTAAAGGCCTTTCTATTGGTCCTGATCCAGACAAACATCTTTCAAAAGTATATTGTTTTCAAAATATCTAGGATAACCTCATTCAAATTGTAAGTAAATGTACTGTGAATTCTTCTAATGTGACTTACTAGGGGGTTGGACAGGCTCAGAGAACTCATAATGGATGTTACAAGGAAAAACTGTGTGAATTCCTTTGAAATCAAATACAAAATAAGAATTTGTCATCCACTCTCATTACCCTGTCCTGGGATGTCAACCACAGGTGGTTTAAAAACAGAAAACTGTTATGCATAATCCCCATCAGACTTTAGTTTTCTTTTTGAGTACACTAATTTTAAACCAACAGTCTTGATGCAAAATAGGTAAATAGCATCTGAAAAATATTCCTTAGAGCTGCAAAATATCCAATTTTACACTACTCAGAAAAATAACCTAATAGGCATAGCAAGAGATGTTTTTCCCTGTGCTCTACAGGCTCTTAGCAGGAAGAACACATTTCTTTCTACGTGTTACTCATCCAGAGGAGGAATTAAATATATTACCTATTTGGGGCTTTTCCTGCAGTTCATCTTTCACTGGACTATTAACATATGATATTCTAGATGAGCCTTTTTCTTCCTCTGTTTAATTATTCCTGCCACCTGCACATGGGAGTCAGCCTCACCTACTAGACTTTCTGACAGGAGCAGCACACACCTTTCTGGAAGGCACTGTCACCCTGTGGCACATCATGAGCTAACAGCTTTCTTGGCAGTATCAGCTAACACGTTTGAGACAATAAGGATGTGGAAAATCATAGCTTCCCATTCAATAACCCCCTCAAAATAAATTCCTGGGATGGAATGTTGTATTTTTTTCAGACATATTTGCACTATGTACCTTACAGGAACCACTGGAAAAATCAGTTCATCACAGCTAGAAGCTGTATAAACTGGTGCCATGCTCATGCTCTGTGCAAAGAACAGCGTGCACCACTCTTACACAATGTCCCTTCACCAAGCACAGAAAATAAGAGCTATCTGCACATGTCATATCATATAAATACTGGGAATTTAATGGGTTAGGAGACCTGAGAAACATTCATCTTTCAGGTATCTGTATGCTAAGCTGGTATCTGTGTGCTAATCTGTATGCTAAATCCCACTCCCTCTGCTGAGGCTGTGGGATCCTATCAGCCATGTCCCATGACTGAGTAAAGTCCTTGTTCTAAACAAATTTTCCAGCCTTCTCATCTTATTCCCTGAGCCAGTCAGCCAGGGAATCAGGACCAAGGGAGCACTGGGGACGACATGAAAGTATTTTTCCTATGCTGATATAAGGCTGTTCACAGAAAAATTAAGACCCATATCCTCATATCAGTTATACTTGATGACTTTAGGGGTAATTTCCAACCTAAATGATTCTATACTTCTATATCCTTGGTGGTCTCAGCATTTTATTCCCTACTTCAGATATTTAAAATGCTTTGAAGATGTGTGTGTCTTGTTTGTTGTCATGCACTTCATTTACAGCAGGGCTGAGGACAGAATTTACTGGGATGCTATAGCACTCTCTACTATTAGAGGTGAGACTCTCATTGCAAATTACTTCACTGTAGTTCAGACAAAATTTAAATTGGACAGGTCATAGGTTTGCTCACTGATGTCTGACAGAATGAAACCAGTCCTCTTGTTCTTCCCCATAGCATTAATGGAAGTACAGGCCTTCTTATACGGCTCTTACACAGCACTCACAAAGGAAACCAAGTAGCAATACAGTTTCTCTATAGTGCAGAAAGATCTTGTCTCTTTTATTTTTTTTGGATATTAGTTAATATTTTTTCCTCTGGAAAACTGCTGTGTAGATCTCAGGAATACCAAAGGATGTCATGTTATGTATCAGCTGCTATGGTAACTAATCCTTTCTAAAAGGGAGAAACAGAATTATAAAGGCCATTTCTTACTATGAACAAAGGATGCCACTAAATAGTCTTTATCTTGCAACCCATTGCCTTCCATTTTTTACCCTTATTTATAAATGATTGTTACTGATTTAGTACAAGACTGCATTTTTTTTTTCTTCCAGTCTGAATATTTAGAGCTTCCCATGTCCATGGACCAGCAGAAAAACAATTTCAGTCCTGAAATTGGATTGATTTATTTTTTTTTTTTAAATTTCTCTGACCCTATAATATTAATGAAGATCCTCCATGGGATGTGCTTTGGGTTGGAAACAGTTGTATTTCCCAGGAAAATGACATCTAGTGAAGAAACCTAGGCTAAAATATTAGCAAGGGGGACATTTCCCATTAACATTAATTGGCCTTTTAAACAATCTACTGGCAAAGAAAACTGAGAGAAAAATTTTCCGCCTGCTTTGCCAGGCTGAAAACTGAAGAATAAAACTGTTTCCACAGACAGAGCTGTGGAACTGCTGCCATTTACTTCACGGCACCACTTGGCATAGCTCTGGGTAATGGACTGTATTTACATTATCAGATTTACCAAATTACCCATTTGCCAGCCACAGTTGCTTACAGGAAATAAATGTAGCTCAACTGTAACAATACTTTCCTTCAACTGGTAGCAGGTCAGAACTGATACACTGTAAAGCACTGGGAGCTCCTTAGACCTCATTGCTGGACTGAAGAGCTGAAAGCGCAGAAAAAAGGGGTCTAAAGAACCCTACAATATGCATCATGAATTTCTATATGTAGAACAAATTATAGAACAAACCAAGTGTGTATTGCAGAAAATATTTCTATGACCATGACTTATTTTCCATTATCTATATCAAGACCTGGATGAAATAATTTACTCCCTCAGCTAACATACTCCATAACCCCAGAGACATTGCATCAGAGATGAGATTCCACTAAAGAAGCTTAAAGCGTAGAAGAAAAAATACTATTATATGGAGTATTTTCTTTTAAATTGAGACAGCACTGCAATGCTGCAGTGTCAACAGAGAAGCTTGAAGAAGGAAAGAAAACCAGGAGAAACTGGCCTTGAAGTATGTGTGACAGGAAATAACCTAAAAGCAGCTGATCACTGAAAAAGTAGCACAGACAGACCTTAAGTGAAAAGAAAGAGCTGCAAAAGCTTCTAGAAGTTTTTAGGGTTATTTGAGACCAGGTATTTACACAGCTGGAGCTGAGCTCAGGCAGGGCTGGTGATGGCAACAGAGCTGCTCCATCTAGGTCACAGAACTGCTATAGCTCAAGTTTTTCTGTCTGAGAGACTTTTATAGCTCCCATCTGCATAGTGTCCAAGAGCCTTACACTCTTTCAATCTGTGTCCTCTCCAAACGTCCCTGTGAAGCTGGGAAGCATCATTATCCCATTTTACTCATAGAAAAGTAAGGTGTGGAGACTTCAGAGAAGATCCTCAGCTGGCATAAATTATCAATCAAAGCTCCATTAAAACCAAGAGCATCTGCTGGCTTTCCAGGAAGGTGGATGGAACTAAGATGATTTAAACTGGCTGAGGGTTTTTCCCCTGCATGATTTGTCCTAGTTCCCACAAGATCATGATAGTATTGGAAAAGTAAACCTGTCTTCTGAGGAGCACGAGTGACTGGCCCATCACTCTGCTCTTCATGTCTGACATAGGCAAACATGATTGAAGAGGTAAACCTGAGCCTTCACTGTAAAACACATGAGGGAGTAGATGCACAGTTTTACTTCTGCTATGGCAGCATTTCTGAGGTTCCTTCTGACACTTTATCAGTTGTTGGGTTTGTTGGGTTTTGCTTTTTGTGCTTGGTTGGGGTTTTTTTCAAGGGTAAAGGGTAATTCTTGCTGCACTTCAGATTATACATTTCCCTGGTTTTCCTTCAGAAAATATCAGAACTCAACAGAAGATGCTTGTTTCTCATGGGAACGAAGTTGTGAGGTAAGCCTATGGAATTTTTCCAAAATTAATATTCAGTTCTTTTAAAAGTACTTTCACTGCATTTAAAGCAATTTGAATTTAAGATTTATGAAGCATATAAAATATTTTGTACAATTTTTATACTTGAGCAGCGACATAATGAAACCAAACTAGTCACTTCCTGCAAGTTGCTGTGCATATGAACTGCTATTCTAGGATTAATCTTATCTGTTGATGCCGCATCTGGCAGACATGAACAACATTCATTACATTTGAATTTTTAGACAGAAAACTTGTCCAGCCTTGAAACACGGAGGAGGGATAATGCTCTAAATGGTGAGGAGAGGTGATGGTTTTATTTGACGATCTGAACTTTGTCATGGACAAATGCTCCCACTCTTCTTTCTGTTGTGTTACTGACTGGATTATTTTTGCACTTTCTTCCCTTCCTCCCTCTTCCCTTCTCCCCCCTCCCTTTCTCCCTTTGCCTCTCCCCCCAGCTAATGAGAAACACATCAATAGCTTCACTGCTCTCAGTAAAGAAATTGAGACTTAAGGTGGACTTTCAGAACTACAAAGTTCTGCCATATTTGTCTCAGGCTGTTGAAGTGCTTTTCTAAATATACTAAAGGAGATGTGAAGCACTCTGGAATTAGACTTGAGCTTCTCAAAGTTGCATATGAAAATAATTAGATAGTCATGGCTTGCTCTTCTGCCTGTTATGGGAGGTGGTACAATGACTTTATAGGTGAAAGCTGCCTTGAAGGTATTCTTTACTATTTTTTTTATTACATCCAATGTTTTATGTATCTGTCCCCCCATAATACTCAGGATATTATCAAGATGCTCATACTGTTTTGCACCATTTAGACTATTTTATATCTGATAATGTCTAGTCTAGATGAGATAATTTGACTGATCTTATTCTTGCAGATTTCTGTAAATTGGAGTTCAGGAGTTCATTATCAGTGACAAGAAAATTACTAACTTTTTAAATGAGCTTGAAAAACAAAGATTTCTAAAGCATGGTTCCTATTCAGTATTCATCAACACAGCTTCCTGTCCCCTTCCCCCTGCCACACAAAAAATTATTCTGTAGCGAATGCATTGTCTCTATTACAGCTACTTCTGACATTTGTCACAGGACTGTCTTTCCAATCTCTTTGGACCTTTCATACCTCTGAACTACTTAAATGTCATAAGTCACACCATGAAAGAGTTAATGGCCATAAAAATGAAAGAATTAGAATGCCTCTTGGGATTTTGGTAACATAGAGAGCTTTATATGTATCATGTTTAAACCCAGCAGGTAACTCAGAACCACACAGCCACTCTCTCACTCCCCACCTTCTTCCTCCCCCACTCCTGGATGAATAGGGAGGAGGATCAAAAGAATGTAAATCCCACAAGCTGAGATAAGAACAGTCCAGTAACTAAGGTACAACATAAAATCACTACTGCTACCACCAATAATAATACTGGTAAGAGAAATAACAAGGGGAGAGAATACAATTGCTTGCCACCTGCCACCTGATACCCAGCCCGACCCGAGCAGCAATCTAGCCCTTTCAGGTGAATCCCTGCAGACATGCATGACATGCTCTAGTATGGAATACCCCTTTGGCTACTTTGGGTCAGGTGTCCTGTCTCTGCTTCCTCACGGCTTCCTGTGTCCCTCCTTGCCTAATTAAGTCTCTAAAGAAGTGAATCTTTGAAATCTGCATTGGTATGAAGCTGACTTTTCAAGATGCTTTACAGTGCTTGGTAGATAAAATGCTGTGTATCCCCAGTCTAGCTGTATAATCTTAACAAGGTTTTGTTTTAAACATTTGGATTTAATAGTATCATATGGTGGCTATGAATGGCTGACTTCAAAACTTGTGACCTCCTCTAAATGACATGTCATAGGATATTCTTAAGCCTTTCCTGAAATGATGTTAAAAATGTACAGATTCCTGTGAAACCACAGCAAGATAAATGACAATCAACCAGGCAATTCCAAGTACCTATTAACCTTTACTCTCTGAAAAGATCCCTGAGAAGCTGTTAACAAATTCAGAAGATATACCTAAACACTCTGTAATCATGAATGTGTTACAGCCAGAAAACACTCCTGTATATGTAGTTTCAGGTATTCAGCCAATATATTTTAGACTAGTATGAGAAACCTGCTCAGCAATCAAAATTTTACAGACAGAAACTGTGAAGCAAAGAGCCCTTCAGTAGCAGCATGCTTGGGGCACCATCCATGGGCAGATGAGCACACCCACTCTGCAGACATTTACAGTTTATATGGCTCTGCAGCTTTCACCTCCTGACTATGCCAGCCGTCCTCTGAGAAGGGATTTACATTTTTCATGAACCCAAACCCCTCTCCTCTGACAGTTCTTGGAGGGTCTCTGGTGGTTGTGGGGAGGAAGGAAATGAACTTCTGAACTTTGCTTCTGGCACATGCATTCAAGCCTTGCAGTTACATAAACTCCTTCTCTGTGTACATATGGTCCTATCAACTTACAGTTACATAAACTCCTTGTCTGTACACGGATGTTCCTACTACTGACTGCAAACTCCCTTGGCTGGGGCCCACACCCTGGAACCCTATGCCTTACAGACTTTCCATTCTGCCTATTGCTATACCTCCTATATTTTGCTATATACCTCCTATATATTGCTATACCTCCTATATTTTTCTCACAATTAGAGTCCTTTTTCACTGCTGACCTCTTCTACATCATTAATATCATGGCACTACTGTAGGTGTGCAGGTCTTTTGGTGTTTTTTTTGGTGATTTGGGCTGTTTTTTCCTTTTTGTTGTATTTTTTGTTTTGTTTTTCCATGACTAGTAGTGAAGTGCATTGTGCTTGATGTGGTTCACATAGCTTACTGGATAGATGGTACTTGGTTTAATAGATCCTTACAGATGTGTTTCTCTCAGATGCGACATGTTTGTTTGCACACTTCAGAAGAAACTATCTTTTTGGACGTTAAGAGAGTTTGTTCTCCATCTGTGCTCATTTGCTGATCTTGGAGTGACAGACTTTTTAATGGACACCCCCTTGCCCCTGTAATTTTATGAAGCCATGTGCTGGTTTTCGGCTATAAGGGCTGGTGTGGTCTATATGGGTTACTGGAGGGCATTACCTGTGTCAGATGAAAAAGAAGGAAATTTTCTCAGCTCCTTGGTATGTCCATCAGCACCCCAGGAGAGCCAAGGCCCTTGTCCCCAAGCAATCTGTCAGTGTCCCATTATAGGGACCCTTTTCCAAATATTCCTGTTGGATTGGAGGGTGATTTGACTAACTTGTTCAGGGAAACAGCATCAGGGGGACCCTCAGCAGGTCTTCCTATTTTGTCTGAATGTGTTATCTGCTGCTGGTGAGTGCTAGTGCCATGAAGGACTAACACTAACAGCTCACAGAATAAGACTCTATTAATGTAAAATCATGACAAACTAAGGTTTGTGATTGCAGGTGGTAAGGGCTGTCTGCAAAAACAAGCTTAAAGTGACACACAAACTATAATCACTAATAACAGCTAGCATGACTTAGTTATTCAGCATTCATAAGATGTTCTTACCTAATTAGGCATTCCTATGGGGGAGAAGACAGATTCAGCCCATCGACTAATCATACATTCTTTTATTATTGATCGCTGTAAATTTCCCTTGCTTCTCACTTAGAGATATAGCCGATAAAAAATACAAAGCACATGCTCAGTGAGGGGTGGTTGTACCTTGGAGGCAGGTAACTTCAGGATGGAGGTATGTGCTAGTATTATAATGAGATTATAATGAGGAAGGTTCACCTGAGAAAAGTGATTTCACCACAGTTCTTGGCTCAACAATGGACATCTTCTCTTACATTTCCATTTGGCAGCTGCCGTGTGGCTTATCAGCTCTACCTTACCATCAAGCCCCCAGTCCCCAGGGAGTCTGGCTGTGGTGTCTCCACTCTGCTCCACTCTCCATTGCTCCTCTAGGATAGCAGGTTGTGTTGCCTAGGGAACCATGGCAGAGTAGATTCCATGCATACCAACTGTCCTGAAAGTGACAACTGTATTTTATCCTAAAAAGGTTTCTATTATGCTCCAACTTCTTTTAGACCCCAGTTTTCTCCAGGTGAACTGGCATTAGAGACTGCTTGTCCTCTTCCACCAAGCTGAAGTCACTACGCAAAATGGATAGCATAACTGCAAAGAAAAGCACTCTGGTGAGGATCTCATCAGCATTTCTGGGAAGTGATTCAGATTAAGTCAAGACTGCAGCTTTTGAATCTTGTGAGCTAAAGCAGGTGCAGAATGATGTAGACATCCAGCAGATAAGGTACCATTTTTTTCATCTGTGACAGTTGCAGGCAGTGCAACTGGCAATTAGCTGCCTTCATATTAGGCATTAGTCATGTAAAAGTCTCTTTCTACTGCAGTAAAAGTGTAAAGTGATCAACAAAAGAGACAAAACAAAAGAACAAAAGGAGTCATCCTATTTGCTTGGAAAAGTTGTGTGGTGGCTTATTTATTTATTTATTTATTGAGTTGCTTTTTTGTGTTTTAATCTATCATTTAAAAGTTTTTAGCTCATGCTGACTGGTTAGAAATTATTGTTCTTCTGTAGACCCCAGTCTGGCACAAACCATGTTAATCAGTATTGTTCTGATCTTCACTTGATTCAGAGAGGTAAGTTATGGAGTTGTTAGATGTTCTTGTCCTTTTAGTATTAACTTGCACAAGTATTTCCTGAAAGTTTGAACAGTTGTATAAAACAGAAGAGCAACATTCTGGAGTGAAAGGCAAAACAATTATTTTCAATAGAAACAAAAATAGTCAAATCTCATTTTCTCTTCTTGATTGTGATAAACACAGGGCAAGAGAAATCAAGATCCATTGTGTATGTTCCTATGTAGCATCTTAGCAACTTATGTCACAACAGCAGGATAAAACTTAAAAATCACTGTGACACTAAGAAAAAATTCTAGTCATCTTCTGGAGCTGACGCATATGAAACATCATTTAAAACAATTTAAACAGAAGAATGCAACCACATGCAATCAAAGTAATCTACTTCAGAGAATGAATGTGGCAAACAGTGTTTGTGGGGTGGGTTGGTTTGTTTTTACTAGGTTGGTTTTTTTGGGTTTTTTTTTGTTGTTGTTGCTGAGCCTATGCCAAGGATGTTGGTTTTCTTGAGCTATACTCTGTATACTCTGTATAAAAAGTATTTTGATGGAGTGGAGAATTTTTGCCAGAACTGAGATAGACAATTGTTTCTCAAATTACATATTTTGCAGTTTTCTATTGTCATGTGGCAAATAATCCTTCACACAGCATCTATATGGACATAAATAATTCTCTGTGCCAAGAGATATTTCCATGCAAGCCAGGTCTTTGGAAACTGAAAATCATAAACATCCCCTTAGCTTATTAGTCAGAGCTTCCAAATACAGAATCTGTGGCTACCCTTTAATTAAAGGAGGGAATTGGACCAGACATATGCATTATGTTAAGTTCCACCACAGTCAATAGTCCACAAAAATCTGCTGTTCCAAGATTACATTTAAAGCCAGAATTCTTATTGGGAGTCTTAAGCACACTACATACAGAATGAAAAAAAGGCAGGAAGAAGACAGTAAAGTCTCCAAGTCAGACACTGAAGAGGTGTCCTCTGGCCATAACCTTTATATTTGAAACAAACTCGTGTTCTGAGCAGGTTAGTAGTTGATAAGGAGTTATTCAACCATCTGTTTCCTAAATACACCAGCTAGGATGGAGTTAAAAGGACCAAGAGAGCTCTTCAGTGAATTAATTTTCAGCAATCTAAATTAACTCTCACTCCATATTTCCTCAGAATAGGATTTTGAGTGTATGTCATGTCATAACTTGAAACTGGTAGCAGCACAAAATTACCAGCATGAAAGCAGGGGGAAATGAAGAATAGTTTGTTTAGATCGTAAGGCATGGCTTCCCAATCTCCTGTGAGTGACTGTCATTAAGTATGTAAAGTAAATATGCAAATAAAAGAACGATTCAATCATTGCTAGCAGCTACCCATTTTTCCCCAGGTGCAGCCAGCAGCCAGAGGTCACTATTCGATTGTTTGGGCTGTTTTTTATTCCTAAAATGGTGCAAGCGTAAGCAGACCTAAAACATTTCAAATTAAGGTTTGAAGGTGGCTGAGACTCAAAAAATAAACAGTACATAGAAGAGAAGACATCACTTGGTTCATAAGAATAGGAAAAAAATAGTTTCTGTGCCAGTTTGATCATCAAGATTCCTTTAAAAGACATGGATGCACCAAAAAAATACTCTGGCTTTTGTGTAGAATGAGAATAAAATAACTTAAATCTTTTTATTTTCTACTGGATTATTAATTTTTGTTTTACAGAGAGCTCTCAAGCAATATGCAGTATACCCTGGTGATCTGGGGGCTTTTCTGTTTGCAATTTATGCAGTCAACTGAAACGTAACAACTAAAATTCATCAAAATCCATGTCCAACTCTGTCCTTTGGGAGAGAAAATAGATTCTATGTAATGGCAAAACTCCAATCATTTATAATTAAGGAAGCATCCAACTTTTCCTAAAAAGGTACAGCTTCTAGTGCAATTGTCTCATCAGTCCTCTAATATTTAAATCGAGATAAATTTCAAATCTGCATCATAATTCTTCAGGTTAGTTGCCATGGTTATTTCTATCACTGTTTTAGGGGGCAAGATTTATATGGAAACAATTTTTATGTAATCTGCTCTTTGTGTTATTTGTCATCCCCTTCCATTTGAGTCCATTGGCTGGGTTTGACCAAGACTGTCTTGGTTTTTTGGAGGTAATTGGTTTCTGGCAGCTTGTTGGGGTGTACCTTACACTTTGATGCTGTTTGTTTTAAAGGCACAGCTTGTTCTAGGAGCTAGTGAGTTAGATGACACTATAGAGTGTTCTTGGAAGTTCACACCTCTTTCACCAATTCCTTCATTTAAAGGTGGCAATCTGATATGGTTCTATGGAATGATAGTTGTAAATCGGATAGGAGCAAAAATACTCTGCTGTGACTCACTGAGCTGCTGTGCTTGTGTGGAGAGTAAATTAGTGCCTAAATGAGCTCATCTATATATCTGTATAGCCTCTGGAATCCAATATTAAACAGGGCAGCTTGTGATGCCATTTGAAGCCTTCTTTAGCCCAGAAGCAGCATCTGTCTCTTTCCAGAAATGAAGTGTGATTAAAAGAAGAGTAAGTGATGTGATGATGGTTGTGATAAGGACAGCATGGGGTGAATAACCACAGCATGAGGGTATCATGTTGACTAATCACTTCAGCACCAGTTCACATCAGTGAAGTCTACTCTGAATGCTCAACACTGAAGTGAAGTGTTAGGAGAGCTCTGGAGGCTCTGCAGGAGCAATCATTTAAATTTTCAGCTCCCTTTCTAAATTGACAACTACTAAATCTGCTGATAGGATATAATTAGGCTATAAAAGGGTGTGTGAAAACAGTCTTGACAAAAATAAATGTTTAAGATTTGTATTAGTGATGGCAGTGTCATGTAGTAATTTGTAGCAGTTTTAGTGATTCTATCAGATGATGCTGTCTTCTGATCATGTTGTTCATTACCACTGCAGTATGCAAGTAGAACTTTCTTTAAAGAATTATTGCCAAGCAAAAGCAAGTTTAGAATAGCTTTTACTTTTATTTTCACCGTGTATGTTTTCAAAACCTTGCAAGTTTGGGACTAAGCAAACAATATAAGTTTGGTCAAGCAACAACATACAGCTGCCCAGTTTTTTGTTTGAAACCGCTAAATGAGAAAATACATATTTGTTCTCTAACTGAGAACTGACACAGTGATTGAGCTACATTAGCTCCATTTATTTTACTTGACAAAGATGATGCTTCTTTGGCTACAGTGGCCAAGTTTTTCTGAGTCAGTAATGATACTAGATATCCTATTGAGTTTAACATGCACAGTTCAGAAATGGTGTATCTCTCTCAGCTGTAGATTCAGATGGCCTGATCTGGCACAGCCTTCTTACATGTCATTTTAATGATTTTTGTTTATTATAATTTTGTTTTCAAAAACCAGCATATAGCAGCACAACTATTTCTGGTCCTTAATTTTCATCAACTTTCCCTAAAGTCAAAGAGGTTTTTTTCTTTTATGTTTTGAGGCCACCAAGGTGAATAAGAATGTGACCTCAATTTGACATGTTGGCTTCATGTGGAAGCATTTGAACTGATTTCAGAGTGCCCATACTTCCTGCTTTTGGCAGTTTTATCTAATAGCCTTTTTGTGACCTTATATTTAATGATATTAAAAAAACCCTTTCTGATCCCATTTACCTGAAATAACTGTAATTCCTGAAATGCTTGGTGGAACTGTAATGAGATTTCATGGAGAAAAGTGTCTGTCTTCACACCCTGGGCAGCTTGGAGTGTCCCAATATCTTTCTGGCTTTTTGTTCACTCTCATTGGTATCATCTCATTTGTAGTTTGTTTTTCACTTTCCTTATATTCATGTTTATTGTTTTGATAATTTTATTTATGTTGGCCTTTTCTTGAACTGGTTATGCTCTTTGCTTTTATTTCTGGTTTAATTCCTATCTTTTGAGAGTTTATTCCTACAGGTATTCAGCTCTGACCAGAGTTACTTATATGTGTACCTCATTAATTTTATTATGGATAAGGCAATTAATTTTCAGAAGCAGTGTTTGAGTTCTGTATTACCACCTTTGGCATAAATGGAGGGACTGAGGAGAAGTTTTGGATACCTAGACATGAAGATAGAGCCCTGTCTTGGGCATCTTGGTCTTCTGATACCTGTGATTGGCCTGATGGAGGACAGTTCCATGCATTTATGTTATTTCAGTGTTGCAGGGTATAGGGTAAAGAGTTGCTGAGCTTTGTCTCTGTCTAGGAGTGTAAGTGGCTGCACAACAAGGAATTTGTCCTGTCGTAGTCTTCTGTGCCTTCTTTCTGTACATCCAGACGTAAAGTGACAGTCTAGATGCTGAAAGCATTCAGAAAATACAACAAAATACACATGCTTCCTTGTGAAAGAAGCTTTTTGTTCCTTTGTGTTAACAGGACGCAGATTATTCATCATGAGTAAAGTCAGTGCAAAATGTCATCTTTTCAGAATATAAAATTAGGAAACTGACTCTGGAGTTACTGTAGCACTGTAACTGTCAGCACACTCAACAGGGGTGTCAGCCAGTGCCAGTGTGGGTTAGACATGGAAACAGCATGAGGGAAAAATGCATTCTGCAATTTCATTGTCTTCTTTCTGCCTTATAATCTGATCATAAACAGAACCTTCGTATTGAAGGTAAGTGCCACAAAAGAAAGTACCTCATCCAAAACTGGGAGAAAGTAAAACATAATTCCTCCTGCTTTAATTTAGCAACTACCTGAAATGTTGTTCATGTGGAACAGCAATACCATTTATTTATACACAGCCACGCTAAGATGCAGTAAAAAGCCTCTTCTGTTCTGACAGAGGTGTTCCACCCAAAAAAAACCAACCCAAACCAAACCAAACACCACCACCATCACTCCCCCCAAACCAGTCCTCTGCTGTTCACCATGCTTTGGTCCTGTAATCTAAAACTTCATTAAATCAGGCCTTGGATCAGGTAATATCCAGATCATCTAATGAATGCTGAAAAGGTTGTCTTGAATCAGACAGACTGTGCTTGGTAGCTATTAGTTGCCCACAAAAAATTATCTTATTACCGTCTTGTACAGTGTTTTATTTCTGTGTGGGTCCTGAATGTTTTCACTTAAATTTAATAAGGAGATCATCACATTTCTTGCAGGGAAAGAGAAAACAATTTGAATTGGGAAGGCATAAGATCTGCTGGATCTGCTGGATCTGCTTTGCACAGGAGCTGCAGTTGGGGGAGATGGCATGTGCCAAGCTTGGGCCCCACGGATGGATCCTGAATATGATCTGGGTTGTAGATACATCATCTCATCTGTGTGAACCGAATCCAGAAGGAATGTCAAAAGTTGAAACTAAAAGAAATAACAGAAGCAGCAAACAGGGAGCAGAACTTAATCTTTTTAGAATGAGGGTTTCTTAGGAAGAGGGGACACACTGTGGCAAGCAGTGTAACTGTCTCTAGGAGTAGTTCTGGTATGGCTGAGACACAGCACTCACACAAGGACTCCCTTTGAAAGTACTTTCAGTCCTGAGATTGTCCAAAGATTAAGAACTGCTGAAGTGATCAAAGGTAAAGTTATAGATGATTCTTTGTTTATGTTTTAATATAAAAAAGTAGATGTTAATTTCTAAAATAGCCTCCAAGTATTATGGCACTGACTGATAGAATGATATCCTTCAGGAATTAAGTGCCTTCTCCAACATTTGAATTTAAAGTATTGACAAAATGTGGAAAATACATGAGAAGGGGAAGAAGATTCACTTGGCAATGGGAAAACTGCTTGGAAAAAACTGCTCATGAAAGTGCTTTATGTTACAAGTGGGCTAAGCACAGAGTAGCTTCCTGCTGACTCTCACGCAGCACGTGGCTGCAGTGCTTTAAAGTGATTACAGGAACTATCAGGACAGAGATACAAGTGCAGTTTCATATAGCCATCAAGACATCTTGAAGTCACCTAATTAGCAAGTACCCCTTTGATTAATTAACCCTATGAAAAGCATTTGGAACTTGAGCTTAAGGTAAAGGAGAAGGACCTTGGTTTTTGTGATACAATCAGGAAGAAGACATTCTAGAAAGGTTATGAATAAAGGTACACTGTAAGTGGACAGGTTATATGTTGAGGGCTTTTTTAATTAACATTATTTAACAGGAGGAAGATACCATTCCATTCCCCCCCCCATGTAGGTTAACAGGTTAATAGAGGCACTACTGGAGCTCTTCGAGAGGACTGGAAGTGCCTCTGTCGTATAAAAGGAGATTATCAAGAATGTCAGATGCCCTAAGGTTTGTATGGATTGTGTGCAGGCTTGTGTGTCTGACTTTTCCTGCAGTCTACTGAAGGAATGGACTTTCATGCTTCAGAACTTGCCTCCTGCTTTCTCCTCAAGTCCTCACGCTTGCATCCAGCCAGCTGGCTCCTAGTTCTGATGCCACCAGCTTTTTTGTGACAGTAACCAGGACAGCTTAAATCACTTGCCTGTGCTTTGGAGAAAACAACCTTCAGCAAAAGCTTCTATTCTCTGCTCTGGCATTGTGGAGGTTGCTCGCACACTTGTAATGTGAGAATTGCCAGTCATTAGAGTCACAGGACAAGTCAAATATCCCCAAATTTAAATAGCAGTATCAAAGTCTCTTTGTAGTACCAGGAATCTGATGGTCAGCTCTGAAGATCAGAATAGAACTACTTCATGTTTATCGGTAGCATGCACTTTGTATCCCAATAGAGAAAGGGATACTGCAGTCAGTTTGCTCATAAGACTGGGTCAAAAAATAAGTAAAGAAATGGTCCTGACCCAGTTCAAAATGAGATCATTGGGTATTTAATTTTATTTTTTTTAGCTGTAGGTAAGAAATATGTCAGGACAATAAGCAGATGCTCAGCGTGATGTGTTTTTTTTTGTTTGAGGTTTATATATGGCTTGACTTATGCTTCAGTACTGCAAAAGAAGAAACAGTTTACAGGATACAGCACTACTGGCATTTGGTTTATTACCTTTAACAGGCTGTTGTAGTTTTAAGCCCAATAGACTATTAAAAATTGACTCTATCCAGCCAAAGCCAGGACACTGGCATATGAACAATAGTAATGCTCAGCTTCAATCACTCTTATTTGCACTATAATTACATAGAAATCGGTAGAATTATGTTGGGTTTTTTTTATTTCTTTTTTTCAACCAAGCAATTTTTTCCACTGGAAAAACAATTCAGGGGAGTGGGAGTGCTGAAGCATGCGTCTATAATGCCACTGTGGTGCCAGAATCTTGTAGGGTTTGCAATCCCAAGTGTTAGAGAGGTATGGTATAAAGCATCTGTCTATGAGTTGTATTGCAGTACATTAAAACAGAAACCCAACAGAAACTCAGCAAAAATAGCATGGCTCAGGTTATTCTCCTCTCTCTGAGGCTTACAAGGACAAAGTATATGTCAGTATTGCCCCAAGCCTGCAAAATATCTTTTCATTTTTCCCACTCGGAGGTTTTTGACCCATCATAACTCTGATCCTTTCCACCAAAACTTTTGGGGTTTTTTGAACATTCATGTCACAGGCCTGTTCACCCTCTTGCTGTTTTTTCTGGCCAATTCAAGATCAATCTTAATGACTCTAGAAATTGCTTTCTTAGAAAATATTTTGACACCTGACAAATACAACAGGCCTACATCACATATTCAGCACCACTTATGGTAGCTGGCCCAGGGGGAAGAATGGAGTAGCAATAGGGACGGTCACATCCTTATGGAGGGATTCTGACAGTGCTCTCCTGTGAACTGAGCGAATGGGATTTATGTCATGGGGTGGTGGAGATGAAACTGTAAATTCTTGTGCTTTTGCAGATAATATGCAATCTTTTCCATAGCTTACCCCAGGCTTCTTTATATGTTGAATCACTTAGTAAAATGTGTTGTTTGTGTGTGAATGTCCTTTTAAAATCAAGACCAGATTCTCAGCCCATAATTATGGAGCTAATTCTGTGGAACTATGCTAGTCTGAGGAAAGGGATGAAATGGTTCATTTGAAATACTACTCCAGAAATAATAATTTCTGTATAGTTAGACAAGAGATTTAAATAAAATATTCTGCCTAAAATTATGAAAACAATCTGAAAGGGTTTATACAAATACAGACCAGAGCACAACTTTTCTCATGTAGGTCTCCATTGCTGGCCAGAGAAGGGTTTGCTAACTATTGCATTAGCATTTGATGCCTACAGCTGTTTTGAACAGTAATGAATGCCAGCCTTCTTTAATATTTTATATTTGCTGATGAGGTCTATTAATCTACTGAAGAGGTGAATGTTAGAACCAGCATTATACTGTCAATAAAATTTAGAGGAAGTATTTAAGCAAATTCACCAAGGCAGCAAACTAAATAGAGTATTGAAACATCAAATAAAAAATCACTCAAAGAAAACAATGTTGGCAACACATTCCTACATACCTTAAATAATAGCAAAGAAAAGCACAATAAATCTCTTTATTAGCCGGACAATAAACCAAGATAACTTTCTCTCAATATATGCTCTTCTGGCTGATATTGAAATAATCCATAAATGAATGCTTGAGTATCAGTGCTGAACAGGTGTTTTTAAAATAAGATGTCATCAAAATGAGAAGAACTATTTGTGACTTGATAAACTGCTTTCCTGAAGAGACATAGGATGAGAAATGGGTCATTGGTGAAAAAAAATCATAAAGTTGGATCCATCTATAAAGTTTGAAGATGTATTAAAGCTGTATAGACAGCAAAGGGCAGCATTTACCATAACAACTTAGAGGAACAGCTTCAATATCACCCTGGAATACAAGAGTGTTAAGTTTAGGAGTAGCCCTAAACCATTGAGGCCTCAGTGACTGAATAGAATCAGTTTAATATTAAAAATTCTCTTTCTCACCTCTTAAGTCATAGAATCACAGAATAGTTAGGGCTGGAAAGGACCTTAAGATCATGTAGCTCTAACCCCTCTGCCAATTGCAGGGGTGCCTCACTTTTTGTAAGAAATTACTTTTACCTATGTCCAGTAAAGTATATGCAATGTATAAGAATATTCTAGCAGGGCCTTCATAATGTGTGAGTAAAGGGACTTGTATGCTAACAGATTCTATAGTTTTTTTTTATGTTGTTGAATGGTAAGTATTGTTACATGTGGGCAATTCTGAAATGCTAATGTTGCTGTATGCATTTTAGGGGGAGTTTAGGGCTAGATTCTGATTTATTATTGTATTTTCTGATTTCTCACTGTAGCCTTAATGTATGCATTAGATTTTTTTTTTGCTGTTGAAGGTCATAGTCAATGTATAAGTTTCTCACTGTGACCTGAGCGTGATGAAACTGAAATGTCGGACATCATTACTGACTCAGTGCTGTGTCTTTGCACATTGAATGCAGTTTAGATGTTAAGACACTTGCGCAGCAGTTTAAGAACGATGGTTATGCACACAGGAGATTCTGCTGATATGAAATAGGGTTATAACAATTATTCTTACAAGTTACTATGTGACATCTGGCAGAGATCAGTGTGGCTTTTTTTCTTGTGTACACACATGAGATACTGCTCGCATAGTTCAGTGAGGAAACTGTAGGATTTCGCTCCACAATTTACATATTTTCTGTTAGACATATACCTGATTCATCAGTGAAAAACCTAATCAGAAATCAAACTTGCTTTGTTGTCCTGATCTTGCAAAAAGAGTGGCTCTGAGGATTTCTGTTATATTTCCAAAGACTTGTAATTTTCCACAAATCCCATGGCTTTCCATGATTTCCCATGGTTAATCATATTCCATTGAAACTGCAAATGAGTACATTTCAGATGTGAAAAGCAGTCTATTCTACACCCCCTTGGAGCATTAAGTAAACCTGGCTCAGGTCCCTCTGGTGCCTTTTTACTGGTTTTGCTGAACTCTGGCAAATTATTTATTCCTGCTGCTCTGAAAATCTCCATCTGTTTAAGTCAAAATAACTTCCTGGCAGTTGTTTCTAGGTGATTTAGAGCCATCTAATTTATTTGGAGAAAGCAGGTATATTTCTGCTTGATTCCTAACTAACATTTCATTATGGAGACTGTCACATGGAGGCAATGGTAAGCTTTAAACACAATGTCAAATGCTGACAGCTGTGCTTATCAGTGCACTTTTGGTGATATCTGCACAATTGCTATCTTGCCTAGTTCTCCATTAATCTAACGAGGAGATGTACCACTCCTAATGTACACATCATCTAGAATTGCTCCCTTTGTTTCTCTGTTGCTCCACAATGCTGTGCTTTTTCCCATATTTGCGTACCTGATAGTGAGAAATGTTGTTACACTTTGAGTGCCCTAAGAACTTATCTATAGCACACCTGCAGCATTTTTAATCATTACTGTAACTGTTCCTGTGTAAATGGGACATGTCTCTCTTTTTGTCCATTATGTCTCCTCATGCTCCCTTTCCCCAGTTACTGATTTGGGTACAGTTAGAATATGCCATTAAACAGAGTACAGCCCTCATATGGAAGGGGAGAGAAGAATTTCAGTAAAGGTATTTTTATGCACATATCATAGAATCACAGATAGTTTTGGTGGGAAGGGACCTTAAAGATCGTCTAGTTCCAACCCCTGCCACAGCTTCTCTGGACAACCAGTGCCAGAGCCTCACCAGCCTCACAGGGAAGAATGTTCCTAAGATCTAATCTAAATTTCCTCTCCATCAGCTTAAATCCATTAATCATATGACTTAAAGCTATACGATGGCATCTGTTGGAGGAATTTTACTGACATTAAGTATTAAACTTTAATAAAGAAAAAAAAGTAGAACCAGTACATTCAATGTTATGTGTGATGTTAAAAATATTGTCAGGTTGTTTTTTTAGAAGCGCAAATAAAACATTCGAGCTCTTTTACTTATTTTCAAAATAATTTCTCTGTTATTCCAAGCTTCTGTTTTTTCCTGAAGTGATGTCCTGATTTTGCCTGCCTGAAGAGATGTTTATGAACATCCATGGGTCTATTATGGTAACACTGTGTTTCTGTGGTCTTAGAAAACATTTTTGTCCTTTCACAACAACTGTCACATGGCAAAACTGATCCATGTGGATACTGGTAACTGCTAATTTCCTATTACACTAATGCTCGCCCATTTAAGAAGTACTCTAATCATTCTGTGCACTTCACAATTTCTCAGGTATTGGAAGGTATTTCTCAATTTGTCCATCATTTAGGAAGAAAGGAGGCTTTTCTTGATAGTTGTACTTGTTTCCTGAATTATTGGTAATATATTTCATTAGTATTTTTTCTCTTCACATTATATGGAGGGGCTGGTTGCAAGATCCGCCTCCTAAACCCTTTAGGCACTTTCCATTACTGACCCTGATTTTCAGGGACTTCTTTGGACATCCCAGGGACTTACCCGATGTCTTCAGAGCATGGGGCATTCAAGTACCACTTTTAGATGTGTCAGAAAATGCACATGTAATTTACAGTAGCTTTGTAGGAGCTTACTCTTATTTAAAAACACTGTGGAAGTTATCGCTCTCCCTGTTCTGCTTTGTTCTTCAATTGCTTTCAGAATGGTGCTCATTTAAATGAAGCTTTTTATCCCTGTACTGTCACTGAGGCTGTGAGCCAGTCTATTTAATAATCTTAGTTAATAAAATGCAGACGTTCCACGTCTTGTTTCATTATCATGTCATGTAGAAGCCTATCTTCACACAGCAACAAGGGAAAACCACGTTCTCCCTTTCCTGTTCCCCTCAAGTTGCAATGAATCAGTCAGCGTAGTACCAACAACTGTCTGAACATCACCTGCAGCC
Organism: Melopsittacus undulatus; assembly: GCF_012275295.1. Lineage (NCBI taxonomy): Eukaryota > Metazoa > Chordata > Aves > Psittaciformes > Psittaculidae > Melopsittacus > Melopsittacus undulatus. Next base: position 743,941 of record NC_047532.1, read on the forward strand.
ACTGGGAAGATTGTCACAAGCTCTGCAGAGGTCTCTGCAGGTCCTGGGGAATCCTCTCTGGGATCATGTCCCTTTGCCTTGTTAGTAAATGTCCCCTGAAGTGGCTGCCCTCCTCCATCACCCTGGCCCAGATGCTCCAGCGCATCCTTTAGGATGCCTTGAGGTGGAAAGCTTTCTTGTTTCAACCTCTTGGCTAAGAGCCCTAAATAGGGCAGTCATTTATTTTTGCCTATTTTCTGTTTGGATTAGGAAGGGAAAATGTTTTTCCCTAGGAACCAATGGGAGAAGAAATAGGTGAGAAGTTCAAAGGCTTTAAACACCTATGTGTGATAGTGGCTGGCTTAATTAGTGCTGAGCCAGCCTGCTGCTACTCAGCAGCAAAACAGACTACTAATGGTTGAACTGAAGAAGGATAAATGTGCCTGTCAAGTGTTGCCTTTTTCATTAATTTTGTCTAATTTAGCTAAGTGCTTCCTTTTCAGTAGAGTTCAGAGTAAAAAATAAAATAATTAAAAAATCCTGTAACTGTGTTAGTAGTGTACTTCTGTACTGGCACATCTCATCATGAAGCTTGGTGGTGTACCCACTGATACAGTTGTTTATCATCACCTCAAATGAAAATGTTGAGTTTTAAATAAAATCTTGGAAATTTAGATTTTGCTGGCATTGTCTTCTGTGCATTAGCAGTCTGCAGCAGCAGCATCTGAAAATAACAATGTGGGAAGATAGCTTTCCTGGGGGCACCCAAGACTTTATGTGCCACAGTGCTGGATGAACTAGAGCAAATGCTGAGAAACTGGGCTCGTTGGCAGGACTTGACACAACTGGTGATTATGCACCTCTCTCTGAAAGACCCTTTCCCTGCTGCCTGCATAATCTGATGCTAGTGAGGAGCACAGATGCAGCGATTCACAATTTGTTTTAGGTGCATTTCATATAAAAAGTAATAGCTTTAGCACAACAAAGTGTCATATAGTGGGAAATAAGTTGGTGTCATATATTTACAGAGGTGATTCTATTTCAAAGGTTTAGAAAAGCCTGCATGATTGTAAGAGTTTAAATGTGATTCCTAAGCATATTGAGCATCTGCTTTACAGCACTTTTGAAAGCAAAGTTTGTTGCTCTGTGAGCCTTATAATATTAACTTACCAAAAAAAGACAAATGTTAAAGGAATTTACTAACCTCAGTTAATATCCTGATTAGCTATCTGCCTATAAAAATGCAGAAACCATTTCTCTGGTTCCCTCTTGCTCAATTTGGCAAATGTTAAGTAAGCTGGCTACACAAAATATTGTTATTCTTTAAATTGAGATAAACTATAGCTCTCTCCCTTCTATTGCTCTTTTGTAATTTCACAGATTACGTGTTCTTTCTAGGTACTGTGAAGATTTGGCAGTGGCTAGTCTGCAGCCACAAGACTTTACTTATATTGCATCAGCTATTCTGTGCCAAGTTTCTAAGGACTATAGACACTGGTGTCTGTGTCTGCTGACTTAGTGAGTGACTGAGGCACAGCTGAGGATGACTGCAGGTGCTTTAATTTGTATAAATGAATACTCCCTGGAGGCTGGGCTTTACTCTGCAGAGTAATTCTGGAAATGTACCATTGAAAGCAAGGATAAAACCTGGGATGGGAAGGCTGGAGATGTGGAAAAGGAGGAAGGGGACAGAAATGGGAGGAGTGATGACGAAAGGGGAAGTCTGGGATCAGCTCTCTACTTGGTAAGCGCAGGCTGTATTTTCTAATGTCTTGAGCAGCAGCAAACACAGGTTCCCAGAGGGAAGATCTGCTGTGCCTCCTTTCAGCAGACTATGGTATCAGACAGTGCTGACAGTGCATTACTTCCATGTGTACAGTTAGAAGCATGAGTGTTTGCTTCTCCTGGAGTGTTTGTAGTCATGATGGTGCTCACTGAGTCAATGATGTCACTGCTTTTTGGGATCCACAAGTGTAATGTACCGTGTTGTGTATTGCTAGGGTGAATGTCTGAGTAAGAAGCATTGGGTTACATGTGCTTTCATATTTTCTGTCTCCTGTAACAAAATCACATACGATACTTTTATGTAAACTTCAAAGTCATCTGTCTTTCCTGAACTTTCAATAGGACATACGACTGCCTTCCTGAGGCTCCAAAATGAGGGGAAAACCTACTGCTTCAACCACTTATTGCTCCTCTCACAGTGCAACAAAGACTTCATAAAAAAATTCATTTGGCAGCACACAAAAATATGCAAAACAAATGATAAGCATTTCTGTTACTATGTATACCTGCATTTCTGTTACTATGTATACCTGCATTTCTGTTACTATGTATACCTGCATTTCTGTTACTATGTATACCTGCATTTCTGTTACTATGTATACCTACTTTACAAGACAGAAAACTGGTTTGAATAAACACTGGTACATAGTTAAAATAATGTTTGGCAAAAACCCCTGGCATCGAGTTTCAGTAAGACATAAATTTAAATGAACAAATCTGTTGGTCTCCTGAAGTGGACCTGTAACAGAGATCTACAGACAGATGTGTCAATATAGAAGCAACATCAGTCACCTCTGTAATGGAAAATGTCTAATATCATGCACACATTTATCAGGATAATTACACTGCAAAAAGTTACCAGATGGTGCAGAGGTTTGTGTAATTTTGAAGTGAATTAAGGTTGTGGGAGCCCAGAGAGCGGCTGATAAAAGGCAATTTTGTGCATAAACTGTGAAATCTACAGAAGTAAGCAAGAATTTCCTTTGCTGAGGGAATAGTTAAAATAATTACAAAATAAGTAATGAAACTCTGGGGGGGGTGTCTCATTTTTTCCAAACATGAACATTATCATAATCTTGTTAACATGCTATCTTCAGGGTTGCAGTAAAATAGCAGTTGGAGAGATACTGTCCCTTGCCTGAAAACCTGCACAAATACAGAATATAAATAACCTGTCTAGTGATAAACTTTATCTTTTAAAACAGCCCTGCTTTACTATCTCTGAGATTTTCCATACCATTTTCATTGCCTGGGATGGTGATAGTAACTGTTTCACTGGTTACTGAGGGTTTGACTGGTTACTTTTTGAACATTAAATGAATCTTGCATTAATGAAACAGCAAAGGCAGAGATTCATTTTGACAGCTGAGTAAGCAATAAAGGAACATTAGAGTTTCTGGTAAGTCTCTTGCCTACATAGTAGTGCCAAGACAGGAGATTAGTTCATTCAGCTTCTTCAAGAGTTGATTTGGACCTAAAGGCACAGACATTGGAAATGGCATGTGAGGGTGAGTATGACAGTGATGAAGAGTCTCTAAAGGTTGAAAAGAGAGAGTTGTCAGTCCTGGACGTTTTCCAGAAGATAATGGATTATACCTCTGTGTTGTATGACAAGTACTGGGAATCACTGCAATTGACTGTCAGTCTTTCATTCATACAAGTGTAATAAGTCATAGAATCATCCAGTCTGGAAAAGTCGAGGAAGTCTGCATGTTTATTTGAAGTTAGGGAAGAATTAAGTAAAAGCAGAGGAAATATTTAGAAATGTATTTTGTCAGAAATGTCTTGCAAAGATTTGGTTTGTTCCTGGGAAAACTATTTCTAGGAAAAGAGATATGTAGATTATTCAGAAATCTGAATAATCATGAGTACAATGAAGACATCTCAAGTCTTCATTGGGACACCAACTTTTTGATGGATTCAGGTTCCAGTTCCCTAGAAAAGTAATCAGTGATTGCATCTGTTTCCTCTGTTGAACTAGATTTGCTGCAGATTTGTGTTACAGAGTATGGGACAGTCTGGTAGTCATTACCCTCTTAATTTCAGAGCATCATCTGATGGCTTACAATAGCTGTATTGATACAGTGTGTGGCTTTTTCTGTAAATACAACAGTTGGGGTAGTTGTATTAGATGGCTGCAGTGGCTGTAAATGTGAACTGAGAATCAGAGTATAGGCTTTTCCCTTAGGTTTGTTTTTGGTTTTTTGTTTTTATTTGGTTGGTTTTGTTTGTTTGCTTTTAATTGACCTGTTGTATGTCTGGAGGCAAAACACTCACTTCTGCCCCAGCTCTTTCATCTGCTAAAGTGAAGCTAATTATAACAACTCTCTACATTAAACACCTTCAGATCACCAATCCAAGCTGCTATTTAAGAGTCAAGTATTACTTATTGCTAAATTCCCCACTTCTACAATGATCCCTGTGCAGAACATAAGCCTTGAGCACATGCTTCACTGACTTTCTAAATTGAAATAGACTGAAGCATATGTTTAACATCTGTCTTTAATTGGGGATCTATAGATGGAGAAAAAGCCATGAAACATTTTGAGGTCTCTGAATTAAAATTTACTTCTTTGGAATGCACACCAAGACTCATGTTTGCTCATCCTCAGGGAAATATTAGAGAGCTTGTCTTTCTAAGCAGTCTTTTCCAAGATGAGCAGTGCATACTGTCTGAAAGGTTGTTTTTTGGGTTTTGGTTGGTTTGTTGGTTTGTTTTTTTGGTTTGTATTAGCACAGCTAGGCTGTGAATGTATTTAACTGCTTACAGTTAACTTGATAGTTTCCTCACTTAATCCAAACTAGAAAAATAGTCCTATATTACTGTGTTCCTTCTCCCTCCCTCCAGATTGCACACATAATATTCCCCTCATTGATTCAATTTAATTCATTGCTTTTTTTCAGCTATTGATTGAGTTGATACTGGTTTGACATGGAGACCTCACTTTTAAATATAGGTTGCAACTGGCTCAAATTCATCAAGTCAGTCTCCTTCTACACTGTAACATTTTGTACCAGATAATCATCTCTAGCATTAAATAAGTTGCAGTTTATAAAGTCCTGCATTACTCTGTTAATATTACTGCAGGTTCAGATCATATAAGACATTGTTAATGCTATGATTAGATGAGAATGGAGAATTCTAGCAATTCACATTTCCAAAAACCATTAATGGCAGAAAAATCAGTGTAACTTTGCATTCCTCTGCACAAAGCAGATGTGCTCTGTTTTGGTGTATTGGTACTAACATGGTAACTACTGTTGTGCTTCTAATAGAGAACATATTCTGCAGCAATTACTAAGTGATGTATAGGCTGTTGCAGTCTGTGAATTAAATTTTTATTAAAATTGTGTTATATTCGTTAAGGACAAATGAAGGCAAGTTTAATAAAATGCCAGAGCACTGATATTCCCTAGGCTCTAATGTGTACTGAAGGATCAGTTAGGACTCTTTAAGAAGTATATTTAACAGTGGAATCTTTAGTGTTAGAAAGCTGGATGCCTGCACTAGATAAATGGAGACTGAATACTCATATAAACTGTATGGATTTGGCACTTTTAAACTTGTTGTAGCAGTATGCTCTTAAGATACTTTGGTGTTCATTATGAGTATGTAGTTAAATGGAAACTGAGTTTGCAGGAGCCACTTAAACATGAGAGAGGAAAGTGATGTTCGGAGAGTTGTTTTTTGATTTATATGTTACAGCCAGATTTGTACATATAATTAATCCCTGGGCTCCAGAAGCAAATTTTTACAGAATTAGTTGAAAATTGGAACCCATTTTATATATAGTCAGCATTTGTAAGGTTTTCATGTTGGTAATAGAATTAGTGTATGTATGAGCATTAAGATAAAGATGAAACACCTGAATAATGGGTCTCAAGTAGAGCAGGTTTACAATAGGAGGCTAGAAATCATGTATGGTTTGGATCCAAATTCAGCTAAATCAGTGAAGACTAGAAAGTAACTGTCATTTTTGCTTTGAGGAATGACTGATACACTTGCTGTGTTTGCCAGCTTTTATGAAAGGAGTTTACTGCTGCTTGAAAGCATTAATCTAACTGTTAAGTGTGTAGAAATGTACAGAGCATCATGCTGCTTACTTAGTAAATGATTTTTTTGCATGGTTGCCATACAGAAATGCAATGCAATAAAACTTATTAAAGTTGCTGTAACGTAACAAAGAGATTAAATGCAGTTATCTTCTATGTGACAGCCACGTTTTGCTCTCTGTGGAGTGTTTCGAAGCATTTATTTTCTGGCAGAAAAACAAAACCAAAAAACCACAAAAACCAAACAAAAACCCTTCTGGTCTGACACATTGAAGCTTTGTGTAAGAACTAACAGTGTAAAATTAGTAGACCTCATAACGAATGATTCAGAAGTTTTAATTCCATCTGAGGCTTGTATTTACAAATTAAGTTAATGGTAAACTAAATGGTAAATACAGATTGGAATGAGATGATAGGTTTTTTTCTTCATGAAAAATTTAAATAGTGGGATCAATCATAAAAACTATATGGGAGAGCTAAACTTCTTGAACTATTAATTTTATTTATTGCTCTATCCAAACCATGCAGTAACTGAACAATATGACCAAGAAAAATAGTACTGATTGTAGAGAATGGTTTGACAGAACGGTATTTAATGACAGGAAGTAGCACGTGTGTAATGTAATTATTGAAAATACTCAATAGCCTCATTCAGGCTAAAGCATGTGTTTGTGTTCTTAAACATGCTATATGTATTTTTAGAAGAAACTGGACTTCTTATGTATTGTCATATGAAATATGATGTAGAGTGAGGATATGCAGATACTGACGGCTCTCCAAGCCAGACTAAGAACTCCATACCACACAATCAATGAACTGGGAATCAGTCAAAAGTCTGGAAAAACTGGGTATTTATAGCCACAAGCTTTAATATCTCCAAAGACCTGCTTACGGGCCCATGTTGTGAGGAAATAAGTGCCTTTCACCATTCAAAATTACTCCAGCTAATTGTAGATCTAGAATAAAGCATTCACTGCAAATCCAAGCTGGAATAAGCACAGACCTCTAAGAAGGCTTTGATTTTGTTTAATTAGTTTTCAGCTTATAATGTTTAAAATACAACTGTTTTATATGTGAAGAAAATAAAAGATAATATATAAATGTCTTTTTTACAAGAAAAGGTTGCCATACTTGCTGCCTTCTCCTTTATTGTGCAGCTCTTATTTGGAGGGCTGCTGAGTAAAAGCTTATCTTGCAGAATAAAGGCCATGGGCAGCAAGCTCAGAGTCTCAAACATAGGGAACTAAAGTTCTATGCCTGCTAATATACCTGATACCATATTGGAAAGACATGTTCTTTTCAGAATGTTAAAATAACTTAGATAAAGCTCTTTGCACTGTTGCAGAAGCATGTGAGAGTTTTATCGCATGAATCCCAAGTAACATGATGGTGAGTCTTAGTTAAATCTGATGGGACCACCATGTGCAGATGAAATGGAAATGTTATTGGTAATTTCCTGAACCTATTGTTCACCTGCTATTAAAATCTTGTGATAACTTACTCTGTGCTGCCTTGGGGTCACCAGGTAGCATATAGCTACAGAGGCTTCTGTGTTACTGCTGCCACTGCTCTTCTCTTATTTGCTGGTGCACCATGTGGTGGGTTGAAGTTTCAAGGAGGATATTTGTTTTTTTAGTTTTGCTTTGTGTTTGCTTAGTCAGTGCAGTTAAGCTCAGAGCTAGGCTCCCAGAGAGGTGGAAGACATGTCACTCGGCCATCTCTGTCCCAACTGGTATTTATTATGCAAATAAGAACAAGTTGCTTGTAGAATATTTCCATGACCTTTGCTACTGATAACCTTTCTGTAAGAAGGTGATATGCAAAGCCTGAAAATCTGCTTATACCTTGCACATGATAATGTATATGCCAGGATATGTAGTAAAAATACATAATTCTAAATGTGGGAGTAGTAAGTCCAGTTGGAAGTCAGTAAGATCACTGCTGCATTTAGGTCCATATGTAAATGTTCATAGTAAAAGCCTTTATTACTGGGTAGGTGTGTGCACAGGTATTTATATGCTCATGTTAATGCACATACACATATAAGCTTTTATGCAGATATAACCATGGAATATATTAATGAATACTAAAATGAGAGAGCAGGAAACATGCTGTCTTTAAGTTTGTCATATCAAATGCAGACATAAACAATTCAACAGGCTGGGTAAACCTGCTGGCAAATATTTGAGTTATCTTTGGGACTTCTATATTCTGAGCATGTAACTGTAGCTTTGTTCAGGTTCTCTGAGCTCTACGCATTTTGGTAGGCAGAACAGCAGTAAATTGAGTCTCTGACAGCTCTTGAAATCCATGTTCTGTTGGTTTCAAGTCAAATGCATTCTGAAATCAATGAAAGAAAGTGCAATTTTTATAGATGTTTAATACATTTCTAAAGAAGAGGTCAAATGAAGTGGAACATTTTATTTTCAGTGATCTTGTGTTTGTAGTGGCACAATGATCTGACTACAATGAGAACTGTGTTGATCAGATCAGGCTGATAGGCTGGATGCTCTTGCCATGGATACACAGGTACAGAGCTGTGATATCAGTAACACACATACATCTCCTATGCTGCTTGTAGATTCAATATGTTCTGGTTAATTACTTTTATGTTGAACTAGAAGTTTTATTTTGCTACAACGTAAGTGCTGCAGTCCTGTTTTCTATTATTGGGAAGTACATAATGGTACAATAGTGGGTGTCTACCCATGCGTATATATATACTTCACATACGTACATGTACGCATGTTCTTAAGGCATCTTCCTCTGATGGCAATAACATCTAAAATATCTGCTGCTTAACATGACGGCTGGTGAGAAATGTATCAAGTTATGTGATACCTCATGTATTCGTTAGCTGTAGTAGAAAGTTCCCTGAAGACAGTGGTGGCATATGAATGAAAAAGACAAAACCAGGTTTCATTTTATTATGTGGTTTAGGTCATATGGTCTCTTAAGCAAAATTGTTATTGGCAATAGATAGTGGGTGTTATAAAATTTCTTGTCTCTTTCAGATATTGAATATCTGAGTGGAGAAAACTAAAAACCATTCATGTGCAGAACCCTAACGATTCTATGATTCTATGATTAGAGCATTCTGAAAGTAAGCAATTTTGATTGTCAGTGACTTCTGGTTCCTGTTTTTTAATCTGGGGTGCAAACAGTTGAATATCCTCAGCTTTGTTCTCTTATTTTTCGGCTTCAAAGTGAAGTCTATGTGGAAAAGCTTACCAGCCATGCTAAGAAACCTGTGCTGAGCTGCAGTTTTATTCTGGTTTGCTAGTGTTGCAGAGGTAGGGCCTCTTCTCAGATCTCACAAAACCAAGAGATAGCAGAGAGCAATTGATGGCAGTTTAACTCCCCACTAATATCTTTGTGAATGAAAGAGCTCTTTTGAAGACAGACTGCAGCAGTTGGATGACAGACCCTGTGGTGGTTGTGCACTTTTTAATGGCTTGGATCCTGAGAGGTCATGGCTCCACAGCTGGAGGAAAGGTAGCATTTCTGGAGGGAGAGGAGTTCTCTTGCCTCAGAAGTCATCTATTCCTGGATGACTGCTCTGTAATTGAATTAAAAGAGCAGCTGTGTTGGTTCAATAGAGACATTTTTATAGAGAGTAGTGCCATTAATTACTTAGAGGAACAAATATTCTGCTGTCAGGATGATGCTGCATGGTACTATCTTCCCAAGTCAAGGACAGGGAACCAATTATAGAAGAAAAAGATGAGCAGTGTAAAGAAATGGCTTGCAGCTCAGTGAGCTGCTGTCTCAGTGTAGCAGAGTTGTGAAAACACTGACTTTGGCAGGTCCAGATAGAAACAGGTCTGGAATTACCAGCCTGTGGCTATACTCCAGCGGTGCCTCTCTCCATCTGAGGTGTTCACAGTGCGCTTATTTAAAGTGAAATCTTATTTTCTCCTTAGATTATGCTTTTAGTAAACAGTCATTTTGTGCCAAGCACTTCTGTGAATGTTTGGGGTTTATCTTTTAGTCCTGCTTGTTTGCTTTGCTGTACTCTCTCACAAGCTTTGCTATTAATAATACTGCCAACAGTAACAACAGAGATTTCACTGCACGTAAACTCAGCAGGAAGTTCTAGATAAGTAACAGTTGTAGTAAGGTTTGCTCAGGTTTTATCAGTCATAACTGATTTAAAGAAGGTAAAAACTGACTACGGCACATGAGGGATCCAGGTTCCTAGGATTGTTAGCTGCCAGCAAGTTACCTAAAATTGTGCTTACTTACGCACTTTCACGATTTCCTAATTTCTTTCCTTTTCTGGCCTTCTGTTCAGTATTTCTAGCTAGACTCCTTTCCAAACATCAGGAAAAGGTACTTTGGTCATGCTTGGTCTCTGCAGACAACACGAGAAGCTCCCTGATGAAGGGTGCAAGTGTTTGAGAAGTGTCTGATTGCTCCCAGGCATCCAACAAGAAAAGACTTCCACTGCAGTGTGCAGAGCTGCTGTAGTACTGGTGACCACATGAATGTGCCTTGTTTTTGGTCTGTGCTCAGTCTTTTGGATGTCCCAGCAGTATATGAAGTACATGAGGCTACAGCTGCTTATCTGCAGCTCATGGAAATTGAAGTTGCATGAGCCACAGGGAAACTGAGCCAGCCCATTTGTAAAATGTTTTCCCTGTATTTATGACTTTAAACATAGTTTCTTTTTTTTAAATAGATGCAATCTGTCTCCTGTACCTGAATAAATCTCCTATTCAAACCAATGGGAGGATTTACTTCAGAAAGTTTAATAACAGGAAAAAAAAGGTCTTAAATGATGAAAACACTGTCGCTCTTCTCAGAGATAAATGCAATGTACTCCAGAGGGTACAGTTTCCCTTTATGAAACATGCATGACTTGTATTAGCTGTTGTTTACTGCACATCTGGCTAGTACTCAGGTGGTAAGTGAATAATTTAAAGTTGCAGATGTGAGCCATTAACTCTCCTGTCTTCTACAGTTTTATCAAAAACTGACCTCTACTGAGTCAGTCTGCAGAACAGACAGGTGGAAAAACAACAGCGAAGCTCTGACTGGTGCTTCTAGCTATCCTGTAACCAACCTCTCTTCACTTCTTGATGGATATATGTGGATTGGGAAAATACAATACAATCCTTACAGGGCTTCCAAAACCTTTTATCAAAAGCTTAGACACAGCACAACACACATAAGAGAGATTAATCATTCTTTTAAAAAACTATTTCAAAATATTAGCTGTAGTTTGGGGGGAAATAAGGCATGTTTTATCTTTGTCACTGAATACACATATTCCCAATAGAAAAGGGGAGCACCAGAAAGCTGGGACAAAATATCTTTTCCACTTGCTAAATAATTTTGTTTTGTGTAACTCTTTTCCTGGTGGAACATGATTTAGAGCCTTGAAATAAGGCGTGATTGTTGTAATTGGCACTTGAAAGACCTCCTGGCATTTTCTACTCCATAGTGTATGCAAGAATATAACTGAAAACTCACCCACTGGGGTCAACAATCATGCCCACAGTGTGCCACCCTCAGTGGTCTGCCACCCTCAGTGGTCTGCCACCAGTCTGCCTGTCTCATCATGACTGCTGGCCTTCAGGCTGCTGTGTGCTCCTTGGCTGGCTTACCCTTTTAGACATCCAGCATCTGTCTCAGAGGAGCAAGAGGATGGAGAAAGCCCTGGGACATTCAGCACATCTGAAGTGTTTGAGGGCAATTGCCCTCTAGGATAATGTTCATGTAAGGGACCAAGTGGTGACACTCAGGTACCGAAAGACTGAGAAGCTCAGGACTGAGGTACGAAGACTGAAAGTCTTCCTAAGCAGTAAATACAGGCTTCCATGTGTGCTTTCATATTTTGCCAAGGAAAGCACATCCTTAGCTTCCTTCACAAGCGGTACTAGTCTGTTATTAACACCATACACATGGAATACAGGTGAAAGCACATGCTCCAGGATGAACTTGGCAACTGATGTTCTCCTGTGACTTCAGGGAAAATAACTGCTCTTGACACTGTTGTAACAGTGATGCTTATCAACCAAGCTGAATTATAATACCTCTGAGCTTGACAGCTCAGTGCCTTATTCCTGCCCACAAGTAGAACAGGACTTGATATGAAATAATGGAACAAGCTCTTAAAAATAATACTTGGTGGTTTATCTTCTGAGTAGGTTAATGGGCAAAAGGACTTGCTATCCTCTTGGGGTGTTTTTCAGGTCTAACGATGTGGGCTATAAGATGATGGCTTTCAGAAGTTATATTCCTGTTTAGTTTTTTCTTTATCAGTAAACCCTTTATAAGGATACTGCAAAATCTGCATCTTTAAATAGCTGAAATTGTGGACCAAATTGATTTCTTGTCTTATTTTAAGTTTATAACTTCCCATACAGGAAAGCAAATGCTTAACTAAGTTACTATTTTAAGGCCATGGTTATAAAATAACACGGAAGAGAAACATGACTATAGATGACAATAGACTTTATTACACATGCTCCACTAATCTGCTCTTTGTACAGCTACACCCATGACACCCTCATGCAGTAGTTTTATGCCATGCTTTATAGATTTGGAAAGCTGGGAAGTGGAAGGTTGAACAGACATTTGTAGATACAGGTCTTAATGTGGAGCTGAATACACATTAACCTGAATACAAAACATTACAGTGTGAAGAAACAAATATAAGTACGAGGGTTTAGTTTGTTTAACATGAGCAGTATAAATGGAAAGAGATAAAATGTATGTCCCAAGCTGCTTAGCTGAAAACTAGAAACACTGACCCACTAAGGCCATAAACATAACCAGTTAGGTATTGTCTTATGTTTAGTGAATAATATGTTTGAGATTATAAAGCTAGACTTAGTGATGGCAGAAGTATAGGTAGAGAGAGGTGACCTTTTCTTGTTTATCTGGTTATACTGCTAAGCCTTTTGACTGTGTTCTTAGCTCTTTTTTT